>NW_028258315.1:50245000-50455000 GCF_053883595.1 Heterocephalus glaber
CTAGAGGGCACTGTGGTATTTAGCCACTTTGACCTCTTGAAGTACCAGGGAAGGTCTTGAACTGAGCAATGTCAGAAAGGTTGAAGAAATGTTGAAAGGGGACATTTTTTTCTCATGGTAACATCCAATTTTTATATTTCTAAAATTACTGAAAAAATACATAATACATAGAAAAGTTAATTTCATAAGAATATAAAGCCCATTTGGCAATTTTCAAAGACATGTCACCTCAGATCTGATTGGGGGGAAATGCATCCCCATAATCCTGAGATTTAAATTCTGGAGGCTGGGACTCAATTTGCACATAACCACAATTATAGTCAGTTTTTCCTTCTACATATGTTCAAGGTTCCTGTACTAACTAGAGGTAATTTCACTGCATAACATGCAGGCAAGCAAGCAAGAGCCAGGTTTGAAACAATTTATGATATCCGGGCTCCTTTGACATGTATTAGCATATACCTGGTTTCTTTAACATACACTTTGTTTTTCCAAAACCACAAACATAGTTGCTGGAATTTCATGTGGAAGTGCTTAAGGGGCTGAAAGTTAACACCTTTGTGATCCATGCAGCCTCACGGTGGCTATTAAACAAAAGCCTCTTTGTCGGGGGCTTTCTTGAAATGTTTTCTTAACATGTTCCAAGTAGTTTTAGGCAGGGAACTAAAGTAAACAAGATGTTACCATGATAAAAACACTTGTGAAAACATTACAGAGCACACTTAGTAGTTTCTTTCACATAAAACTCTTCACAGTTTTGAAAAGTAAAATTCACAGAAGAAAAAATTTTAAAAGTGAATTACCAGTGAAATGTCTTCTACTGTCTACAGCCCTCGACCTGTGTGAAAGGGTCAAAGTTCCATCTCTGGGCATTTTCTTTCAACGTTTCTCTGTGTGTCTTCTATTACAGCACATACAAAATTTATTTTGGCTTTCATAAATTACATACATCTGACTAACATGCAAAGGAATTTTTGTTTTGTTTGGTTTTTCTTTGCATGGAGCTTTTCTCCGTGAGAAATAACTAAAAGGGAAAAATAATCTCTTCACATGGATACTAAACAAGGATACAAATTATACTTTTACTGGATGCTATACAAATGACCACCCCCAAAAAACCCCTAGGAGGCTGGGGATGCAGCTCAGCAATAGAGTGCTTGCACACCACCTGTGAGGCCTGGGGCTCAATCCCCACCACAGCAAAAAGAAGAAAAGAAGATGAAGAAGAAAAACAGGGGAGATGGAGATATTTCTCCCAAGAATGTAAGAGTGCCTGGTATTCCTTAAACTACAAGCTGGTACGATTTTATATTCGCATGGTCAGAATTTCACATTCAAATCCACTTAGCCAAAGCATACTAGGAAGGGAAGAACTACAAATTATAAACCTACATTTTTACTGGTAAAGACTCTCTCTTCAAACTTGTTTGAAAGGAAAAAAAACACTGACTCTATTAGGAAGATGATGGAGTAACTCCAAGGAGCTTCACCTCTGGGGATGATACTGGGCTTGTTTTTGCTTTCCTGTTATGGGAGGATTCCAAGCAATGCAGGGCTCGGGGATTTCATTAGAGTTAGCACGAGCACCTGCTGGTATCAGTTAGAGCTAACAAACACAGCAGTCACATGATAACTCATGGGTGATGGATTTAAAAAAAAAGAAGAAGAGGAAGAAAAGAAACTCAAACACTAAAACTGCAACTTGTTTTGAGAAAAAACAGGGACATAAACACATACAATAGCCTGGGTATCTGGTGATTCTGATAAAGCCTCTTTGTGGGCTGTGAGGGAAAGACAACAGCCTAGTTATTTGTACAGTGTTTATCTCCAAAATCAAGGGCCCTGTGGTATAGCTCACCTTGGGAACAAACACTGCAGCATGATCACAGAAAAGTGTCAAATCTCTGGTTTTCATGTACCAACACAGTTATGATATTTCTTCCTCAGGAGGGAAAAGACAATGTGCCTTGTTTTTAGACCTATTGAGTTCCCCTTTCTTTCTTCAACACCTCTCTCTGTTAACAGTGGCACTTAATTGTTAGATGGGTATTTTATCCTGAATAATTAGTCTTGGCCTTTGTGATAGTTACATCTTACTATCTGGAGCAATAAAAGACCAGAAAACAGTTACAAGGCTAAGTCACTTTCCTTTCTGCTATGGATCCCAAAAACCAAGTGGAAGAACCGAAGACCAAGGAAGCAATAAAACCCCTGTGACTGGTAAATGAAATGACAGGGTATGACATGCATGTGTATTCCTCCTAAACATGAATAAACTCAGGGGCTTCATGAATCCAAACTAACATTAACCCAAGACAGTAACATCCAAAGACTGCAAGAAACATTTCCCAGCTAAAAATAAGGGTGACACCAAACATATGACCCTAGGTTAGAGGTCAGCAAACTGTGGTTCAAGGGATACAGCCACACTCCTGTGTCATGGAGGGTCTATGCTTGCTTTCGAGTTACAGCAGCAGAGGTGAGTGGCTGTAACAGACACTGTATGGCCTGCAAAGCCTGAAATATTTACTATTGTCTATAAAGGAAAAAATTTGCCATTCCCTGCTCTGACGGTTTTCACTGTGTGGGACTTTATACCAGATATTTATGATGAGAAAAGCTATTTTAAAAAAGTCTCTTCTGACACATTAATGCTTTGTGTAGTCACACCCTCTTCTCTAAATACAAGGTCAAAAGTTTTTGGATATTTAAAATTACTGCTCCCATTAAAAATATACTTAGGTGTCTGGGGATTTAGCTCAGTGGCACTGCACCTCCCTTGCAAGGTCCTGAGTTTGATCTCCGGTACTGGGGAAAAGAAAAAAGAAATACACACACACACACACACACACACACACACACATTTTATATTTATATATATATATATATATTTTAGTGTTGGGAGTGTAGCTCAGTGGTAGAGCAGGTGTCTAGCATGCAGGAGGTCCTGGTTTCATTCTGTAGCACCATGAAAACAAACAAACTTAGGTAGATGAGAAGTGTTAACATTTTTACAGTGCCTAGTATAGGATCAGTGGATTATATGAGCACCTTTTAATTCTAATAACCTATTCATGTCCTAAACTATATGTGCTGATACTAAGGCTCAGAGAAGCTATGTAACTAGCTCAAAGAACACTTTAATGGTAATAAGTAACTTCACTCCTCAATCTGCCTTTCTCTGAAACTTTTCTTTACATCCACTACCTTAGGTAGAAAACAAATCACTAGTGAAAAGAGGGCAGTATAGTACAGCAGTTAAGAACAGGTTCTCTCGGGGCTAGGGATTTAGCTCAGTGGTTTTGGTGCCTGCCGTGCAAGCACAAGGTCCCAAGTTTGATCCCCGGTACCAAAAAAAAAAAAAAAAAAAAAAAAAGAACAGGTTCTCTGAAACTAGACTCTGAAAACTTGAGTTTGGCTCTTGACACCACCTTTTACCAGGTGTGTGACTCTGGGTAAATCACTTACCCTATCTGTGCCTTAGTTTTCTTAACTGTTGGCAACCCCCCCCCTACAATAGCACCATAGTAAGGTGACTGTGAGGATTAAGTAAATTAATATATGTGAGAAACTTGGAACTGTGTTTCATCATTCAATGTCATTTAATTATAAACTATTATTACAGTAAAGTAAAATCAGGGGATTATAAAACAGGTGAAAAAAATGTATGAAGCAAAACCTCAAAGCAACATTTCATTTTGTTAAGTAAGAATCCAAGCACAATGAGCTATTCCTGCTATGTCATAAATCACTTCTAAACTGGATGACATGGCACACATCTGTAATCCCAAAATTCTGGGAGACTGAGGCAGAGGATTACAAGCTCAAGCCCAACCTGGGCAACTTAGCAAGTTAGAGAGACTCTGTCTCATAATAAATAATAAGAAAGGGCTGGGTATCTAGCTCAGTGGGAAAGCCCTGGGTTCAGTTCCCAACACTTGAATGAATAAATAACTTTTAAACACAGAGCTATAACTGAAGAGTAGACCCAGCAAGAAGAGCTTTTGGAATCTAACAACCCAGCATTTTGAGAAGAAATATTTAAATAAAAGTTATCATTCTCTGATAATAATGACCACATAGTGATATTACTGGAAGAAGCCATGTGGTTTATACTGTATCTGAACCACAAGAAATTCAGTAGCTTCTTTCAATCCAAATCAAGGGAAAAACAAATTGGTTTTATGAAAGCCAATCTGATGTCCCTTTAGGACGAAGCAGACACGTGGGAGATGTCAATCTATGAGATGGCTAACTTATGTTCACTGTATTAGACGACATCCTGATATGTGAAGACAACTCTGAATTTCTAAGCTTTAAAAATCATGCTACAGAGGAAAAATGAGAACCTGAATTTTTTATAGACTACCAATCAATGTGTAACTCAGCAAAGTGCCAAGAAAATACTGAGTTCTACAGGTTCTTTCCTCCACTTACTCAGCATTTGCTCTCCCTTTCCTTGGAATGAAGTCTCTCACCCAGGAGCCCAAGGGGGGAGGGTTGACATGTTATGCAAGCCTGGCAATGTCTCCATGACTGGCTCAAAACTAGAACACATGACTCAATCTTAACCAGTAACACTCTGCCAATGGCTCTTTCTAGAAATATGGGAAAGCGAGAGATACTGTGGAACTGGGGTATGTACCTCTGTCCTCTTCAGTTCCACTTGGAAAGGGTCCAAGTAAGAAGGGAACAAAGAGGAAACTACAGCTGACGGACAAATCACTTCTCCAACATTAAGCATCTAGATCCAGCTATGCCTGAAGCTAGCTAAACCACTGGACTTTGTTTGCAGGAGCCAATAATCATCCCTTACCTTTTTTGTTTGTTTGCTTAAGCCAATTCATGGTAGATTTATATAGCTTTCAAACAAAATTCTTATGAATAATATATTCAGAACAAATAAGTGCTAGGAAATAACCAAACTTTTGTTCTGCTAGTCGACAGTGGGAATTCCAATTCCACTGAGCAAACAGGAACTGAGAATTTGTCACACCATGTGCAAAACCACAGTAAATAACTGACAGGTGGTTTCCAATATAGGACCCAGACTTACAATATCCTAAGAGCAGAACAGGCCAGTTTGGGGTTCTTTCTGGGGGTGGGGAATGAAGTCAGTGCTAGAGCATGCTAGGCACATGTTCTACTACTGAGCTACATACATGGCCCCTTTAAAATTTTATTGTGAAACACGGTCTCACTAAGTTGTCAAGGCTGGTCTCAGACTTGCAATCCTCCTGCTTCAGCCTCCTGAATATCTTGGATTACAGGTGTGGGTTACCACACCAGCTGATAGGCTTTTTTTTTCAGAGGAATCAAGTCCAGGCCCCAATTCCAATAATCTTTAGACTATTTTCTTTACTACTCAAAGTAACTTGAAATTAACGTCTTCCCTCGATCTGGAAATCAATCCCTCAATCCTCGCCCCCCATATATATGTCCTTGTCAGGGCATGTAATAAGTGACCTATGACCTCAGAACTATTACAGTAGAGATAGTTTGACCATAAGTGAAATTTTTAAATGGGTCAAACTTGGAAACTGGCTTTTCCCTGATTCTTCAGTTGATACATGTCATGCACAGCAATGACAGCAATTTACAGTTAAACAGATTTCATAAAAATAAATATTTACAAATGTTTACCAGCTCTTCTATAGATAAATCACATTACCTAGCGTTGGTGCAGAAGAACTCAAAATGTAAAAGTAGTTTCTACCCAGTTCGTTATCTCTTGTTAATAAATACAATTTAGACAAAGATTCCTTAATGAATAATTCATACAGAAAACAAAGAATAACACTAATCTGAATGTTAAAGATCATTGCTGAATTTAAAATAAAGCATCTCAGCTCTTTCTTGACCAATTTTGGATATTTCCTTAAAAAAATTTTAGCTCTTAAATTTTCATTGACAATAGAATGCTCCTAGAACACAATATTCAAGCTAGGAAACTATGAAACAGATTCATAAGCTTCTGTGCATTAATCAAAAACCTATATTCACCAAAACTGCTTGCAGGTAACATTAGATACATCTCTAAGCGTAGCTTTATTACAATATTTGTATCCAGGTCCATAAAGATAGATATTGAGATTATTCTAACTACATAAAGACCACACACAAAGGAGAACTACACATATATCAGCCCACCCATTTCCCTGGAGCTAGAATGAGAAAGTGAGCTTCAGGGAAAGGATCCTCAGCACCAACTTTGTAAATTATTATGTAGCCAGAGATATAGAAGTTATACACATGCATACATTGGGTTATATAAGAGGTATCACATATAGTACATTCAGTCCATAGGTTAATGATTCAACATTTTAAATATATGTATGTGGTATCAGAAATACAGGGAAGTTCTGTTTAAACTTTTTAAACTACAGGCTGACATAGGTAAGGGAAACATTAAGATGTAGTTTGAGGGTTCACTTCAGTTATGAGAAAATTAGCATATCATCTACTGCTTAGAGACTTTCATCATTGTGATAGGTTCAAAGGGGATAACCCAGGATTTTGTCAGACTTTAACTGTAGAAATTAAGCTTCCTGCATTCTCCTCATAAGGACAAGAATCTAAATAAAAGTCAATAGAGAAAGGTAAGAATGTAATTAATAGCTTTTCCTCACCATTCCTTTCTTGGGTTTAAAACAAAGGGGCTCAACCACTGAGCTGAACCAATTTTATAGTTAGAGATAGTGCGTACATCATTTACTTAATATATATGGACATGAATAAAAGCAAAAACCAAATTATTTTAAGTCATTGTTGTTTAATCACTGTCACTCTGGAAAGTGGGTACACACAGGTTTTTACTAAAGGTCTTACTGCCTTCAGGGGTAAGCCTCTTTTCCTTTAAGGTGTAGCCCTTGACAAAATTTGGAACTATTCTCATAAAAGTGTAGAGGCCTTGTGACTTAGAGGCCTTGCCGAAAGGGGTGGTGTGAAACACTGTACCAGAAAGGAATTCGGTGAGCAAAATCATGAGCAGCAGAAGGTGATGGCTATGTAAAGGGGATGACAAAATAGAACACTTCTTACTTCAGAAATGATGGGAAATCTTCACACACTGCTTCACAGCCTGGCCACTTGCATACGCCATGTCCGTAGAGAGGATGGCTATGGGGGTGCTCCTCATGGGACATACTGAAAAGAAAAACACAAACAGGCAATGAACGTGCTGCCAAGAACCATCCCACCAAGCAGGACAGAAACGCAAGAGGAGCCCTCAGGCCCACATGTGGGCAGGACAAATCTCTCATTGTCACTGCCCATGGAATTTACTAATTAATTCACCATTATTATTTGAAAGCAAGAGCTAAATTGTAAGAGCTAGAATTATGTTCTCAACACATTTAGGTATTAATTACCTAAACATTAGAAATGTATCTCTATGTATGAAAAGTGTTTAACAGGTTTCTGTTCCAGGCAAAGCTCTGTGCTCAGACAGCAACAAATTCCTTAAAAAGCTACAACTGGGCCAGGGATTTAGTTCAGTGGTTCCGCCGCCTGCCTCCTCACAAGCGCAAGGTCCTGAGTTCGATCCCCAGTACCAACCCCCCCCCGCCAAAAAGCTACAACTTATTTTATCTACATAATAAAAATTACAAATTTCTACTTGATTTTGGGATTCTTCTGCTTTGTTTTCTACCCAGAATACGATACACTGTTTCTTCCCCTCATCCTCTGAAACTGCTTTCACATAATTGTATATTTTTTCATAAGTTAATGTTATCCACCAAAGTATAGGATAATTAAGCAGTAATTTAGAAAGATAGTAACAAAACAATTTAGCAAGAAAAATATATCCAAGTAGATTGTTAACTGGAAAAAAAAAAAAGCTAATAGTGACAGGAACTTTACATTCCTCATATTACTCAACAAAAGTGAGAGAAAACTTGGTGTGGGCAGGAAGGGGTTAATGATTCAGTGGGGCTCCAATCAATGTGTAATGATTTGACTACACAGATCCAAGTCATGGGATGCTTTGATCCGTGCTGTGTGTGGTGCTTGGGGAAGAGGCTCTGTTGCACTCCACGATGAACCATACTCTGAAATATTTTCTCTTAGGTCTCTGCATCCAGACAAATTATTTTTCCAGTCATTTCCATAGCCTTAGCTTCCAGTGAACAGAACTGTAAAGCTAACACTGAGACTTCTGCTTCATACTCAAGCACACTCCCTTCACAGGGAAGGCTTACTGTCAACTTACTCTGCTGTCTCTGCCTGCCTTAGAACTTCAGGCACGGTGCATTATGAAAACATACACACACACACACACACACACACACACACACACACACACACACACACGCCCGCCTGTATTTTATATTACCACTGGGTTGCATATTCATATATTTTATTGATTCTTAGAGCATATGCACACAAATGCCACTTGCCCCTGACTTATTACATAATTAATCCACAGTGAACACATTAGGAACGCTTAAAATAAGGGGCATTTACAGTAAAACTATTCTCATAGAATTACACCTTACCAAAGACGATTAGGTTCCCCTATGACATTTAAATGATTCTGTTGGAAATCTAATATAATTTGAAAATAATGATGAGCTTTTTTGCCCTAAAATAGTAAATACTGTACATGAACTCAAACCCAAAATGAAATAAAACAGAAAAATAACTTGTGAAAGTACTAGAAGGTGCCTCTCTTGCAAGAAAAGAATAAAACCAGTGATCAAAGGCAGCAATAGTGAGATTGATAAAGCCCAATGGTAAAAGGATATTCTCTCATCAGTTAAGGAGTAAGACTCCATTGGATCCAAGGAAATAAGTTATTTGTGTTTGTGAGTGAATAAAGCAGATGTGATATAAAAATACAATTTTTAAAAACTACTGACAGTATTAGAAAAGACAATACTTTTTTTTTTTTTTTTGGTACCAGGGATCGAACTATGGACCTTGAGCTTGAGGGGCAGGTGGTGGCAACACTGAGCTAAATCCCTGGCCCTCAAGACAGTATTTTTAACAGTACTAGAATTCTCACACATTCTGAGAGGTGAGAAAGTCATTTAAAAAAAATATCTTTCAAAACCTTTCAACTGACAAAAGAAAAAAAAAATACCCTAACCTTATATTATTTTCTTTAGCAACTTCAAATTGTTTTAAGTATTCTCATAATAAATATTGTTATGACAGAAAACACTGAAAAGGAAAACTGCCCTAACATACACATAAAAACATGTACTTTTGACACATTAATGCATTAAGATTTATATTATTCTTTTACATTTAATATTTGTAAATAATTCTTCATGCTATCAGTTTGTCCACAAAAACCTTATTTGATGATGACTAAGTCTATCATCTTAGCTCTAATTATTTGCCCAAATTTATCTAGCTATTCCTCTATTTTGTACATTGCAATTCCCTTCATGTTTCTTGTAAGTATAAGTAATGTTAGATGTAAAATCTATCATGCTAAGCATCTCCTACACAACCACCAATTTCTGCCAGAAGATATACTCAGAGAAATAGAATCACCTGATTAATGCATACTAGATTTAAAATTCACTATGAATATTGTTATTAAGTTGCTGTTGAGAAATGCTGCTTGCCAAGTGCACAGTTAGCTCTTGCATTTTGTGGGATTCTTCAATTTGGAGGCCAGGAGCCTCAACTAGTTAGGATACAAAATTATTGCTAGTTAACAATTGCAAATGGTAACTTTAAGGTGGTTCTTGGGTTAAGCTGGGTAGCTGGGTATTCAGAAAATAATACATATTCAGTAGAGGAATTTGTGACTAGAAATGCAACAGTATATCATTTAATATGATCTTTGCTCTCCCCTCTCCTAATTTTGTTTCTCATAAAATATCCAAGCCTTGCGTAAAAACTACTCTTCTCTAAGAGTTTAATTCTAGTGCAACTTGGTGTCATTAATTCAAAAGACAGGTGACAACTCACTTGGACCTCAGAAGGACAACTGGTTATATCTAAAGCCTAAAGATGTACAACCCTTCACACACAAGTATGCATTTACATATCAGAAGATCTCTTGAAAACTTTACCACAAAAAGATAACATGCTCTTATTTTTAAAAATAAAGAAAGTGACGCCCTGTCTCATCTATCCCACCCTAGATACTACTTAGAACATCTTGGCTTATTATTACTGCTCTGCATGTTCCCACTCACAGATTATTTTCAACAATGGAAACAAACTACATATACTGTTTTACCTGCATGTCATATTTCTTGTATAACCCTATACTATTAATATTGTATGCCCTGCAACGAATTGTCTGGCTTTGGAAGGAAAGAAAGACTGGTGGCAATGCTCTGATAGAGTCTAGAAAGACAAGGAACTGACAGCTGTCACCTCTGGGGAGGGGTTCTGGGAGCCAGAGGTGGCAAGGAAATGACTTATACCCCTATCAACTTTTGTATCTTGAAAGTTTTTGTGTACCGTAGGAATTTTCTGACATGCAAGTGTTAACTTTTTGTACACAGTGTACGTGAATACAGTAGAAAAGAATGAGGTACTATGCAGGACTTATTTTCAGCCTGCCATTTGCTGTGCCAGTGGTGAAGCAAAAGTCATGTGCCTGCCGCATGTGTGGCTGAGCCTCGCTTCTGCTTCTGGCCATCCAGTCATTTGGGATGAAGCGCCATCACAGAACCCAGCTGCACCTCTGAATGGGAGCTTTTCTGCTTCATCAAAGAAGTCGAACAAGATTTATGTTCTTACTGCCTTTTGGCTTGGGCCAAAAAAGCACAAGGGAAGTACAAACTGAGGAAAATAATGTTTTTTAACTTGAATTAACTTAGAAATCTGTATACAGAATGAATAATAGTCAGCAAATGATGCTCAGAAGAGCTGATGGTAAGATAAAGCTGTGCACCTGATGGTTTAAATGAACTGTTTAGGGGACAACTCACTAGTGTGCAAAGTAAGACATCTAAAGGGCTGCCGAGGTCAGAGACAAAGATGTGTTTGGCTTTTAAGAGATTTCAATGTGTTTGCCTCAAAATTAAACTTCTAAAAACTTAGGGTCAATTGTTTAATAAAGTGTTTTTTACTATAAGCTCCCAAGTTGAATATTCCCAGGGGCAGCGACTGCTTATTCATCTACATAATATTCCCTACCTCCCACAAAGCATAGGCTCAATAAATGTTAGGTAGATTTATGAATGAACAGACAATAAATATATTGTTCTATTTAATTTCAGTGTGGATATACATGTAATTAATGTTTGCTTTTTAAAAAATATTCTTGTACGTAAAGACCAGAATTATGTAACGCCACAAGAGAGAATACTGTTAAGATACTTTCTATTACATAATTTTACACTGAATATATGAAACAAGAGACATGCATTCGATAAGAGCCAGTTGATTTAAATTTGTCTTGATATGTAAAAATTAAATATAATTTTAATCTGAGACTAGTGATAGCATTTCAGATTAGAATCATCTTGCAATGGAAAGCATAATTACATATAAATATATAATAATTCTTGACACTGCATAATACTAATAAATACAATATATATTCAGTATGATGTGACGGTGTTGTTCTCAATGACATTTTCATAGGATATTTTCGTTCTATTTATTCTTTCTATACTGAAATATACCAGCCAGAGTCTTTTACTTCCACAATGATCTTGGCCTTAGAGCAAATTTTATATAATGGTTAGGGTTCCTCACTGGTGTCTTCCCTGTTACATTCCCAAGTTCACTACCTACACTTGAAACTACAATTATTAAATTAACCTGTTAAAAGGACAACCTCTCAATTCTGAATCTGAAGTCCTCAATGATGCTTATGCTATTAGTCCTATAAACTAATTTCTTCTGTGGTAACCAAGAGAAGAGGAATCTTCGAAGGAAATGAACAGGACCTTGTTATATCCCAAGACATTTCCTGCCAGCTTAAATGCCAATTTTCCTTCACCTGTAGGCACATTCTTGTGTCTATCTTCTATGTCTTTTGCCAATTTGTTTTTTCTCCTCTCCAATTTTGACTGTTTTTCTCCTCTTTAAATTTCTGACTCATCTGTAGTAAAAGATTATATCTCTGCCTAACCACAAATGCCTCCCCCAAATCATGCCAAAATTATAAAGTATATTTTATCTCATTAAATAAATTAAGGGAGACTCTATTGGTCATTCTCCAATCACTCAAAATTGTGGAATATATATTTAAGTTCCACTGAATTATACTTCATGTATCAGACAGTAAATACACATGTGATTTATAATTCAATGGTTTGAATATCATAGAGTTGTGTAACCATTGCCACAATCTGAGAACACTTTTATCTCCCTGAAAAGAAATTTTGAGCCCATTAGCAGTTACGCCCCATTTCTTCCCAACATCTAGCTCCTGCCACTCACTAATCTATACTCTGTCTCCAGAGATTGGCCTATTCCTGATACACCATCTAAAGGGAATCAGCCAATGTATTTTCTTTTGTGTTGGCTTCTTTCACTTAGCATAATGTTTTGGAGGTTCATTTATCCATACTGTAATATGTGTTAGTACTCTATTCTTTTTTCTTTTTCTCTTACCAGAGATCGAACTCAGGACCTTGTGCTTGAGAGGCAGGTGGCAGCACCACTGAGCTAAATCCCCAGCACTCTATTCTTTTTTGTGGCTGAATACTATTGTGTTATACATACACAGCACATTTTGTTTATCCCTGCTGATGGACATCTGGGTTGTGGCCATATTTTGACTACTGTTAATAGTGCTGCTATGAATGTGTATGTAATGTACATGTTTGAGTACATTTTTAATTCTTCCAGGACTATTTAGAAGTAGAATTGTTGGGTCATGTGATAATTCTATAGTGAATAGTTTGAGGAATTCTCAGACTACTTTCGAAAGTAATTGCATCATTTTATATTTTGACTCCTACTGTCTTCAAGATTCTACTTTCTCCATATCTTTGCCTACACTTGTTGTTATCAGCATTTAATTTAGTCATCTTCATGGCTAGGAAGTAGTACCTCACTGTCCTTTCAATTTACATTTCCCTAATAATTAACAATGTTAAATGTATTTTCATACGCTTATTAGCCATTTGTACATTTTCTGTAGAGAAACATCCTTTTCAAATATTTTGCTTATTTTTAAATTGAGCTTTTTATTGTTGAGTTTCAAGAATGAATATATATACATATAATTTTTCTGGATATAACTTATCAGATATATGATTTACTGTATAAATATTCACTTCCATTTTGTGGGTCATTTTTCACTTTCTTGATGATGTGCTTTAAAGTACAAAAGTTTTTAATTTTGATGAAGTCTATCTATTTTTCTTTGGTTTCTTGTGCTTTTATGTCACATCTGAAAAAACCTGCCTAATCCAAGGTAATGAAGATATATTCCTACACTTTTTCCTAAGATTTTTAGTTTTATCTCTCACATTTAGGCTTCTGTTACTTGCTGGGTTGATTTCAGTATATTATGTCAGGTAAGGGTCCAATTTTATTAATTTGAATGTTGTTCCATTACCATTTGATGAACAAACTACTCTATACTCAATGAATAGCGTGGTAACTTGGTTAAAAATCAATTTTAACATAAATGCCATGTTAGAACATTTTTAAAAAATCTCATTTCCTCTAGATTTTGCCCCCACATAATGTTTATCATTCTGAAAAGATTTAAAAAATTACATTAAACTATAAAATAACTTTTAAGGTCTGATGGGAGAGGACAGATAAATTTTTAGTATAAATAAAACCTTAGTAGCTAAACTTTTTAAAGAATGAGTGTCAGGGACAACTGTTTCCTAGATTCTATTGATCCTCTGTGTGTTGAAAAAAAAATCTCAATATATTGTGTAGAGTTTTCTGCTTACCACAGCAATGGAGTACAACTACCTTCAGGTGAAGGACAGTACTCTTTCTACATAGGCAGCAGCAGTGCTAATAATCAGGAACCCTGCAAGTCATTCAACTGCTCTGCCCTCCATTTTCTCAGTTGAAAACTGAAGGGAACCACACAAGAGCTCCTCCCAGTGGTAAAGCCTCCCCCAAGCTTCTGCCAAGGATATGCAGCCGAGACAGGCAGAAATGGCATATCTGGTTAATGAAAAGTGAACACAAGCAGGTGCTTAACGAGTAAGAGTTAAAGGAATTCATGAGATCTATGCCTTCCAGTAAGGAGGAATGGTGTCCTCACTGCTGCTGGCTGCTGTTCTCCTCAAACGCATTCTCCAACGAAGGGCAAATGCACCACAAAGTATGACTAAATCATATCCCACCTCCTTTGACTTAGAAGCTGTACTGGCTCACCCCCTTTCCCATTGACGACTATTTTCATTCCCACCATTTAGGACTTTCATCCAACCAGGTAACATTTATGGAACTCTGACCCTGTGGTAAACGCTCAGGATACTAAGGATGAAGATCGCTCTGGTAAAAACCACCTCTGTTTCTCTACTGCTGTTTGTTATCTCTCCAGACTGTTGTTCTCGTGCCCATATGCACATGCTGCTTTATATCACCCAATAACACTGTAAGCTGCAGAACCTTCCCCTCTCAAGTCCGTCACAGCCTCTTGATTTTGTCTGGACAGAGACAGACTGCTCATTCCCAGCCAAAACATTAATTAAACTGGATGCCTCAAGTTTCCAGAAGGCGTTCTCTTGATTTCAAGTTTCACAACCATTACAGTAATAAAAAGTGTCTTACACTAAACCACGATCATAACGTGGGCAAATGTCAGTAAAAGCCGCTATTATTTTAAAGCTTTTTCATTTACTCATTTAATTCTTTAATGACTACTTATCAAGAATAATCCTATGTTTTCTTTTTTCTCTTTCTACTTGTTAGTTCATATTTCCCTGCCTGCTACTTTGCTACCATGTCCTACATTCAATGAGACTATAAGTTTCATACTAGGGATTTTGTAGGTTTGTATATGGGAATATAAATTTGACTTGAGAACATTCCAATTGTAAAACTGTATCTGAAAATATAATCAGATTTCAGTTTTAAAACTACATTTTCAAAAACTAAGTGATACCCAACATGTATGAAATGTACAGTAAATCATCGTGAATGAAACATGCTCAGCCACATAAAATGATACCAACTGGATCAGACAGCCCTGGAACCTGATCACAAATGACCTTATAAATAGAATAAGTGTAGAGTCACAACTTTAAAACAGATGAGTCCTTAAATTACTAGCATGATTTTCCATTTCATTTCAGAGTTCCTTCTTGTGACTACTTCATACTATCTTTCTAACTCCTCAAAGTCAGCTGCAAGTTCAATCATAGCCTCTTGAAGACATAAAACACCAACTCTGATACTGTAGCATCAAGAGGAAAGATCAAATGAGATGTTGGGAACATGCTGGGAAAATGACCTCTCTCCTTAGCAGTCACAGGAAACACTTCTAGAATAGAAGGGGTGCTTATTTTGCTCCAAAGAACTGGGAGACAAAGAGACATCCCATTTCTTGCACAATGCCTTAGTTTCTGCTTTTCATTCACTGCAGGGAAAAAAAAAACCCTATGTGTTTATTAATCAGGCTTCCCAAAGTAAGCTGACAATGGGTTCTATAATCCTACCACAAAGAGAAGGGTGTTTTATTAAAGGCCATTAATGGGCGTACCTACCATGAATAAAGATGGAGTCCTCTACAAACTGTAACAAACACACACACTTTTCTCTCTTTCTCTCTCATGCAGGGAATCCTTGACTCTCCTTCCCCAGAATGCTCATCATCTCAATTTTCTGCTGCTTTTCAAATCATGTTTAATTAGAGGATTTCACATTCCCTTGTGATATGATATTCATGAGTAAAACTTGCAATTGGAGTGACTGTGAATTAGTCTATTATGTGCCAGATTTGTGCTTTTAAACAATGATGAAGATTATTGTTATTACCTGCTCTCAATATTGTGCCTTGAGATGTGAGGACTACCTTAACTAACTTTACATCTGAAATACAATACCATTTCTGTCCAGGGTGTTTTCCCCCTTTCTTTCTTGAATTGTAAATTATCCTGAAAGAAATGCAGGGCAGCCTTTCTTTAATGGTCCTCAGGACAGAGGCCACTCCTTGGTGGGCTGGATGAGTTTGAGTGGTATATGAATTCCCTCAATGTATTAGTTATGGATTCATTCACATGCATACTGGAAAAATTTTGACCAGTCATGGTTGCTCAATAGTAACTTCTTATGAAATCTAAGTTAGTGTATTTAAAGAAATACTAAGTAAATAATAGTAGTAAGTAGATGCAGATATGCTAGAAACTGAGGATGGCAAGAGAAGGACTCAAAGAATATTGATGGGTCTATAAGAACCAAGCTAGAGCTACGGACATACAACCTTCCCTGCCCACTGCTGTTCCTACAATAGTGCTTCTCAAACCTGATTATGAGTATAAACTGCCTGGAGACCATTCTAACATGCAGATTCTGATTCATTAATTCCCGGGTGGGGCCCTAGACTATACATGCTGAAAGATCCTGGGAAATTCCTCATCTTTATCTGCCTTAGAAATTATGATTGTACTTGAAGATGCACTGGTGAAGTATACTTTTAATGAACTGTGGATTGGTTTCAAAGCAAGGTGGAGGGGGTAAGAACTACAACCTCATAAAAATATATGCAGGACCGATGTCATTTAATAATTATAGATATAGATATTGGGAGTAGGGAGAAAATGATCAAATAAAGGAGGGGAGGAGGAAGGAAGGAAGGGAAAAGGAAAAAAGAATAGAAGGAAAAATGGAAACAAAGTTTTTATAAATAATAAGAAAGGTCGAAGGAAGGGGGGATGGGCAAAAAAGGAAGAATCAAAATATAATATGTATAGGTACAAATTCCCTATGATGAATGTGATCATTATGTCTATCAAAAGTGTACCAGGCCAGGGATTTCACTCAGTGGTGCATCACCTGCCTTGCTTGCGCAAGGTCCTGAGTTTGATCCCCGGAAAAAAAAAAAAGTGTACCAATAAAAATAATTTTAAAAAAGAATACCACAGGAAAAGAATTATATACAAAGATAGGCATGGTGGTTTACATGCCTGAAACCCCAGCACTCTAGGAGGCAGAGGCAAGGGTGTCACAAATTTTAAGCTCAGCCTGGGCAACTTGGCAAGACCCTGTCTAAAAATAAAAAATAAAAACCCTAAACCCTAAGTGCTGGGGATGCAGCTCAATACAAAGGCCCAGGTTTTAACCCCCAGTACTACAAATTATACACACATGGCTCGGGTTTGGTTTTAAGAAAATATGTAACAAACCAGGAAAAGCTGAAATAAGTTAGAACAGGGGAAAGGTCATTTTATGTTTACCAAATTTACATTACCAGTGAACTGTTGGGTAATTTGACCAGTGAAAAATGTTTGCCAGATATTAAAACAATTAGGAATATTCTAGAGTAAAGAGTTGAATCAGTGGGTTTGGGAATATCTGACAACTTCACAGTCTCAAAACTCTAGGTCTGCTGTAGGTATGCTCTGAGCCTGTGTCCCATCTTTGGGCCTGGAAATAGAGGATGCATATGCAGAAAGGTAGAGTTGTGAATCCATGTTTTAGGAAGGGAAGTGATTGTCTTTGATTTTCCATGAAAACAGTTTGATCCACTCAACAGAGTATGTGCTCAGTCAAGGTCCTTTCCCTCTGCAAAATGTTGGAATCCTATCAAAATATCCCAACATGTGATGTGCACACACACACACACACACAGGTAATCTGCAGGATGTTAAATGGGGCAAGAATGCATATTTTTAAAGACTTACAGATTTAATTTGTATCAGGTAAAAATATATTTGGCATAGTCAACCTCTGATTTTTCAGATGTCATTCTGTAGGATGAGACTGATTCTATATTAACTAAAAAGTGACTTGCTTTAAAGAAGTTCCACAAATAATCATAAAAGCATAAATGGTAAACCTATGGCAATGGGATATCTCTTCAAATGACTTAAGTTTGGGAAACATACACCTCCAGGAGATCCAGCCTGTAGCTAGATGAACTCTCTACATTGACATAGATCCAGCAGCAAGTCTGAAGAGACACTTTCATTTGACTTTTCAATGGAGAAGAGCCTCCAGGTCATCCTAGACTTCTGGGGCAAAGACCCGCAAAGGTCCCAACAGCATAGCATAATGCAATTCAGAACTTGTTATTCAGGATCTAGGTGCGTCCCATGTGTAGGCTGTCCAGGTGACTTTACCAATGGTGAGACCCTAACGCTGGACAGCATGATAAATAGTAGGCAGTTACTTTCATCACCAACCATATCTCCTATGTGCCCCATCTCCTTTCCCAGCTATACTGGGCCAAATACGTCATCTTAATTCTCAGAAGCTAGGAGAATGTGAGTGAGTAGGACAATAAAGCAGACAATTGGAGCTAGAGACCCTGAAGCTGGTTGCTGCATTCAGAACACAATGCAATCGCCCACACAGTACAGGTGATGACAAAGGCAGAGTGCCTACGTTTGCAAGGTGATGAGTGAAGGAATAAATACAGGAAAAGGGTAAGAAGCAGCACAGCTCCAGCTTTTGTTCTGGATACCAGCAAGGGCTATTCTGAGTTGGTAACTAAAAGTTTACCACTGCAGCATCGACACTAGCATCTCACTAAGAAAACAGAATGCTTTCCAAAGAGTGGTGTAAGCAACTGTGTCAATACAGACAGAGGCACCACTATAACACCATTAGCCAGGCATTCTCATTATGTCCACGCAAGTGTGTTTGCACTGTTGAGTCACAAGTTCTATGTGGAACCTTGTCCTTATGTTAAGGAACAAACAATACCTACAGAAATTGAACAGTGTAAATAAAATTTCCAATATTAATCCTAATTTCATCCCCCACCTCCACAATACTCTATGTAAATCAACGCAAGACTTTCAAGAGTTACATCATCCTCCTGAAGCAAAAGAATCATGTACAAGGGCCAGATAAGAAAACAGAAGATGAAGGGATAAGTGAGCTAAAGAGACAAAGCCACTGGCTCAGAACCATTGGGCTTTCACATTTCCTTTAGAATCATTCCCTACTTTGTGTTATTATTTTTGATTCTCTGTAACACAAGGTGCTTCATTAATATCTTCTGGGTTAAACTCTTTCTTAGCTTCAATTCAGCAGGTTTTCAAGGACACCTATTTTGTCATATGTACCGTATGTACCCTACTGGGTTCCTAGGTCACAGCCTTCAAGCTGGGATACATACAATCCACAATAACATTAAAATTTCTATATGAACGTGTTAATAATATGCATATATATGTATACATATTTCTCACCCCTCTTTGCCTTGAATTTCTTTAGAACAACCATATATTAAAAAATAGTAGGGATGCATTTTTCAAACTTTTTGTACTGATGGGGGTGAACAATCAAATATGTTTGGACATCACTGTCATCAATTGTGACTGATCAGGTTCTGAACTCTGTGCAATTCTCCCGCTGGGCAGAGAACAGTAACTGAGCAGATGACCAGAACATGAAGTGCTACACTATTTGATCTGGACCTCTGTATTAGCAAGAGCCCAGCTGCTGAAATGAACAGAATGAGAGCAGAAAATCAAAGCATACACACAAAAAAGAAAAAATTAAAAGAAAAAAAGTTAGAAAGACAAAACCAGAGAACTTACACATGACTTAAAGGCCAATGTGGACATAGTTTGCATTAGGCTATAGTTTTCAGAAAATTTTTTAAAATGACAACTCTTGGGATTGAAATCTAGATTTCCCTAATCAATCATAATTTGGATCACCTTTCTGTCCCTTTAGACTTTAGAAGGGGATGAATGCCCTAATTTAAGAACAGCAGTTGGTTCTCAAAGTCCCATGGAACTTGCTGAAGACACATGTTCATGGACTTGACCCTGGCTTACTGAACTGGAAACACTAAAGGCAGGACCCAGCAACTTGTACTCCAGCCAGTCCTCTAGGCCATTCTGATGCAAGTTTATGACTGAGATACACTCTTACCAGGAACATAACTATTCTCTCCTTGTTTGAAGCATGCATGGGTAGTGACAAAGGCTATCAGGAACTCTTACACACATGGGGATAAAGAACTCACAGTGAGTTCTCATTCACTGATGTATCACTTTCTTCTGAACATTTCATTTAGCCTATGCAGTGAAATGAGACACCTACCAATAGTTATGCTGGATGGTGGAGTACATAGACTGGGGAAATAACACTTTTCCTTCATGGAGCTCAGCATGTTAAAGAATTTCACATGAAGAGTGTGTGTGTGTGTGTGTGTGTGTGTGTGTGTGTGTGAGAGAGAGAGAGAGAGAGAGAGAAAGGGAGAGAGGGAGAGATCCACTATAATATGCCACTAGAGGTTATTTTAAACAAGTTGTATATTGAATCCTATTTAGCTACACACAATCACTGCAATTATTACTCTCCATTGCAAGGTACCTGTTTGTATTTCTCCCCTTTGGCTATATTCTGAGTTTCCTTGGTGGGAAGAAGTCATCTTTAATTCCCAGAAACTGAACAGTTAGAATAAATGTGTCTTGATTTGTTATTAAATATATTTCCTAATAATTAACAATAAAAATGAGTATCTACTAAGTCCCAGCAACTGAAACATATTAACTCATTTAATCCTCATGGTTCAAACTATGAGGCACACCCAAACCAAATAAGTAGCTGGACTGCATTTCACAGCACAGCTACACAACTCAGCCACCCTCATACTAAATAAAGAATGGGTCAAGCAGCAACAAAACATGTTCTAATGTTGCCTCTGCCCCTCTGCCCCAGGGCTTTTGCTTCTGTTGTGCCCTTAGCCAGGAGGGCTATTTTCTTTCCTGTTCATGTCTGTTCAAGGGTCACCAAGAGGCTTTGCCAGACCAACCTGCCCAAACAGTAACCTTAGACCCACACAGTAACAGCTCTTTCACTGCCTTTTTTTCCACTCTAGAACTTAACTCCCATTGCATAATTTTGCGTTTGGCTGTCCTTCTCTTCCACAGACTTGGTCTGGGAGGCTTACAACTGTAACACTCAGAGCCTACAACAACAATATGCGGTTAATGCTTGGCATGCTTTGTTGAATAGAGACATAGAAGCTCTTTCCCGGACTTCTGTTCTACCTAGGAATACATTTTTGTGTAAACTCAGAATAAGTTCCCATTTATCCTTATTCAGTTTCTTTTTATTTCTGTCTGCACCATTGTCTAATTTATTCAAACGCCACTGGATTATTCCAGCTCTTGGTGTCAATTTTTTTCTAATTAAAGTAAACTGCCATTTATTTCTCACACTGATCTTTAACACAAGACATCTTGTTCTTGTCGTAAATATGATTCATATGGAAAAATGTGAGTTGATATAGGGGCTCATATGTATCAGAATGTTTCCATTAATAGATACCAAAGTAGCAACATAACCATAGTTGCCTGTCTACTTCTTAAATCAATGGTTATAAGGTCGGTGGAGTATTACCCTTTTGGAATATAGAATCATCTGAATTCCACTGGTTAGAAAATGACCCCTTGAAAGCAAATACCACAACACAAACACTTTAAGTCTCTCTTTCTTCTTGCCATTATATTGCACCAAACTCTTTCAACATTCATGGTCAAAATGTAAAACACTAAACAAAAGATCTTTCAAAGTAATTGAAGTATTTTCTAAAAAAGACAGAGAAAGAGAGAGAGAAATAAAGAAGAAAAAGAAAGATAGATCTGCCTGCCAATAGACTAATTTCCTTGAAGACTATAAAAGGAATGAAATGTGAAGGTCATAAAAGTATGTCTATTTGTTTAGGAGAGCAGGTAGTATAAATGTCATCAGCCACAGTTACTATGGGGTCTGTTTGTTTACCAAACAAGAACACAAATAGTTACACAAAAGCAGAACAACATTTGGGTACAGTGTATAAATGGAGAAGCCCCAGCCTATAAATCCTCCAAAGTTCCTTTTAAGATGTCCCTACTTTCCACCTTACTCACTGGGGTGGGTGGGGGCTACTAGGGATCGAACTCAGGACCTTGCACTTGAGAGGCAGGTGGCTGAACCACTGAGCTAAATCCCTGGCCATCCCTTTGTACTTCTAACACCTCCATGGAATGTCTTACATGTAGATTTCTGAGGCTAAAATGATTCTGTTTCCCATTTCCCTTTTTTCATTTTAGGACTAAAAAAAAATTAGCCTTACAATCCATAAAGAACAATGAAAATACTTTCACAACTGAAAGTGAAAAATTAAAAAAAAAAAGAAAGAAAAGGGAGACGGGCTGGGAGGCGCAGAGAGCCAGGCACACAGACAGACACACACACTCCCACTGCCAACAACAAAAAAACAGTTAATAGAAGAGTTCTAGGACCAGCATGCAGCCTTCAAGCTGAGTTATCCCTTGAATTGCCTGGAAAGGTCCGTGTATATGTGTGTTTTTAACTGACTTTCTATAAACCTATATACTTAATGTGCCAGAATTATACCCACTGGGTTAACTACGTGCTTCTAAGACTAAAGGAGGGACAGAAAGAAACCAGCAATGCTATATGATCACATTTCTTCTTAGATCAGTGTGTGCATGTTGCAACTCAGATCTACAAGGAAACACACTGTACAAGGAGGTGGCCATGAGGAAAAACAGATTCCACACTACACTGACCACAGTCCTCACCCTCCACAGTCCCAGCTCCTTTCTGTGAATGGGGCAGATTGCCATATGGATGAAGAGACTGAACAAGCTGTACAACTCTTGGCGACATGTGCCTAGGGGATTGTCCCATATTAACACCACCTGGGCTGTGGCAATTGTGCTGTGTATGTGTGGTGGCACCCAGGAGCCCATCAGGATGTTATTTTTGAGTACACACAAAAAGGAAAATTACAGTTCAGAGAATTCTCTGGCTAGCATATCTGTTGCTCAATTCCCAAAATAGTTTCCCAAAGGAACGGTTATCTACTTTATTCACACGGGCAGAAGTGACAAGCTGGAACACATATTAACAATTTCCCTTTGTGAGCTCCCACTATTGTTTTAATGACGAGAATATACTTTATAATATACTTAGGGCTTTACTGATTACAAAAGAGGGTGGAATAAAGAACTTTAGGAATGCTGTACATATGTAATGCACTCATTTGCATTACCCTAGGAGCCAGGCAGCAGAGCACTAGCTCTCTTGGAAAGACCTACAGAGCCAGGCCAGAGGGTAAGACCTGTGCAAAAAACAGTGCAAGAAAGAACAGGATGAAAGTGTGCTGCAAAAAAGCATCTTGGGAAATCTTGGAAAACAGCAACACGACATTCATTTAAGTCTTCAGCATTGGTCTTTCCCCATTTGGCCCCCTTACTGGCTTAAGAACATGGGACTTTTAGTTGTCATTTACACAAAAACAGAGTAAAACTAGGATCTTTCCAAACTACATGGTCTTTGGGATGGAGACTCCTGGCTTCCTTTCCTACTTCTGGATGCCTCTAATATCCACCAAAGAAAATTTCTATTCATCTGATCCAACTAGTAAAGGTGTACATTTTAACAGGAACCTTTTATGACGATAAAAGAGTGAAACCCAGTACAACAAGCAATGCCAAGAGTTCCCCAAAGGCTGTTTCTCACCCTTCCTTGGACGTTAATGCTTTCCTTCACACTCTTGCTTTACAATAAATCATAATGCATGTTTTGGGGAGGGATCCAAAGCCCTTCCACCCACATGCAAAAACCTACAAAATGGCAAGGTGCCATCAAGGGGACTGGTAGAAAACCATGAGAAGCAGTAGCTCATCAGAAAAGAATGCCTCCAAGATCAAATAAAAAGGGCGTGAACAACATGAAACAGCCTATTGTGAGGATTCATATTACAGACCAGTGATGGTGAATCTTTTACAGAGGAGTGCCCAAACGCAACCCCAACCCACTACTTTCTGCAGAGTGCCATTACTGCCATTAAACGTGAATACTGAGGATTTAGTTTAGAAAAAACAACTCATACAATAACATCTTTTGTCTTAAAACAACACATGAGCCATAGGTTTGCCATCACGTTACAGACCATCCCAGGGGGAAAAAAATGAAAAAAAAAATTAACCAAATTTAGGAGACAAAATGAAATGATTCTTCAGACCAATGATGTCATTTTATTAGAAAGCATTTATCATTTAAGCACAATAAACAGGAAAAGATTTATAGAGTCTAATGATGCAGTTATGGTAAAAAGCACTTTATTGAAGTAAGCTACAACAGCTGTTAGCGAATAATGGCTGTTTTTTTCTTTTAATCACCCCACAAAACGAACAGTCAAGAAAACTCATAAACCTTTCCCTTATGGCATGGCAATATTTTAAAGATTTTTCTCCCCTTGCCCTACCTGCCTGCATGAATGACAGGTAGTGACATGGTACCATGTCACACTTCCCTGAGAGACTCCTTCCTCTTCCTTATGCAACTGCTTATAATCAATGGCACGACAGACCACAGTTGTTCAGATTATGGTGGCTGCCAAACACCTAACAGCATATTGGGGTACAAAATGTCAATTAGGGTCTAGGTGCTTCTACTTGACACGAAAAAGAGCATTATTTGCCCTAAATAGGTTACTTCTCTGAAGATAGACAAGAGATGGGAGATGTTGCCACCTATATTTTAGGCCTCTACAGTTCACCATGACCACTTCTTGCCCCCATACCTGACAAGACATGCTCAGCTTCCTTTTCACATTCTCCATGACTCCTCCTTTCCCAGGTCTAGCCTCCAGACATTCCTCCTCACAGAATGGTAAGGGAAAAGAAAGAAGTAGCAACAGCGAATTTCCTGGGGCTTTGTCCCAATTATGGCTGAACAGACAGGTCTTGTAGTAGGCTACAACCGCTGGAGGATATGGCCTGGTTTTGATCCCTGAGCTTTACCCATTTACCCACCAGAGATTCTAGTCAGTTTTAGACTGGAGCCAACACGGTCCTGATGAGCAGTGGCCCCTCAACTAGGGGACTACAAAAATATGACAACCACCTAAGTGCCTGAAGATCAGGAAGACATTTGGATCTAGTCCTCACACAGTTAGTAGCTATCAGTGTGACTTCTGCAAGGTACAAAATCTTTCTGGGCCTCAGCTGTACCATTTGTATAAAGGAGACAATAAGCTATAGGATTCTTACGGGGATGAAATGGGAAAATAAGTTTCAAACCCTATGTCAAGTTCTTTGTATGTTGGGTCTCACACAAAGTATTTGTTACATAAATGTCAGCAGCTTATCATCATCACCATATGCCAGTTTCTGATTTCCCAGAGGAAAAAATAACCTTAAAGAGGTTATCCCACCTGCCTGTCACTAAACCAAGGAACAAACCCTAAGTCAAGTATTATATTAGCTCGAGGACAGGGAGTCAGGGGGCTAGTCCTTTTGCCAGTGCTACTTCTACTTAAGGCTTCCATGAGCATGGCAAGCCACTTCTTTTGTGGACTGTGTCTGAGAGGTTAATCAAAATGGGGGAGGGGGGTTTGATTCTTTCCAACAATGTCACAATCCAGGTGAACTGAATATGTTTGCTGCCTTATTTAAGCTTGAATGTGTAAACCAACCCCCCTGGGCATTTTCTTACCAATCTAATTCAGTTAAGTCTGGGTGGGGCCTGAGACCTGGAGTTTCTCACAAGCATCTACATCATGTCATGGCAAACCTGCTGCTCTACAGCCTTTGGGTAGCAAGAACCTAGGGTGTGTATGACAAATACAACTTCCCATACACTATCTAGGACCAAAGAAATCCAAGTATTAATTTGAGAAGCCTCGGAGGCAGCACATTTAATAAACACCCACCAACAATACCATTGGGAAATTTGAGAAACAGTGGTCTGAGGATTAAGGTCAGGAGCCAGCTAGCAAGGTGTGGTGCCACACACTGTAATTCAGCACTCTGAGAGGCTGAGGCAGAAGGATTTCAAGTTGAAGCCCACTTGTACAATTTATCAACTTAGCAAGAACTTGTCTTAGAGTAAAAAAATAAAAAGGGCTGAGGATGTAGCTCACCGCAAAAGGCCCTACATTCAATCCCCAACCTCCAGTACTACCAAAAGAAAAAAGAAAAGAAAGAAAAGAAAGGAATCAGCAAAATTTGTCCAAAATATGGCCAGGGGGTAAATACTTTTGTTTTTACAGACCATATGACTTCTGCTGCCACTACTCCAGCTTGCCATTGCACTGTAAAAGTAGTCACAATGTATCAATCATGTACACACCTGTGTCCCAATAAAACTTTATTTACAAAAGTAAGCAGTGGGCCAGATTTGGCTACTGAGTCATGGTGTGCTAATCTCTTTTAGAGATCATTTAAATGCCTCAACAGGTACTGGTAGGATGTGTGGTAAAAATCTTCAAGACAACCTGGGATAATTAGACTTCATGTTCTTCAAAATGTCCTAATGAAAAAAGGATCTCAGATAGCTAGTTTTCTCAGTGATTCAAATCAAAAGAAATATAAAACAAATTACTATTTGGTTTTTGACAAACAAGAAAATTGAAATAAGGAAAATTGGTTCAGAATAACAGGAACTAGAATTTGCTGCTGAAGTTTGAGGCTCTGCAGGCCTAAATATCACTTTGAGGATAGTCAAAAGGGTTTGCGTATCTAGAACGGTCCTGAAAACAAACTTCTTAAATTTTATCAATAAACCAAGAACACTAACATTTATTCATCAATATAGAATTTTGTTAAAGAAAAAAAGAATTAAAATACCAAGCATGTCCACATCTCAAAGTTCCTTGTTTTTTAAAAATATCAGGGCCCATAAACACAAATATTATTGTTATATAGTCAGATACATGGCAATATGTCAAGAGGACAGAAATCAAAACCAGACACTGTGTATCAAATGCAAGTGTTCAAAAGTAAACTAGCCAAGCAAAAACTTAGGAGTTCTATGGAGGGAGCTGCCAACTGTAGACTGCAGAGAATGCAGACAACTGGAATATACAGGGCTATGTCCATAAACAGGAATGAGAAGGAAAGAAGGACTGACTAACGGCAGGACAGACCTCACAGTGAAAAAGTCCTGGTTTGGGTCACCTGTTTCTGACAACAATAGAATGGCCTCAAAGAAAGCAGTGGCTGCACAACCACATTCTTTGCAGAGTTTATAGAAACCTCTTTCACCATGTGCTTCAGAAAGCATTGGAACAAATATTTAGAAGAGATATGAACTGGAGAAATGTTCAAGTTATAAATATCTAATAATGATTGAACTGAAGGAAAGAAGGTGAGGAGGATCAGAAGAAAAAGAATTATTTGTAATTTGGACCACAGAAGACAGCTGAAGTAGAATAAAGAGCGTAAAATGTGCTCAACGAGGAAAGGTCAGATGTATGAGGCAGGACCTAATAAGAAGGCCTTACTTTGCATTTGCTTGTGTACAAATCCTGCAGTGGTGGCGGCAGGGGATGGGAGGGTCATTTTTGCTCTGTATGAACTATTTCAGACCATCAATGATTTAGAATTTGTGACTCTTTCCATTGCCTTCATGAAGGGCCTAGTATACTGTACGTATACGTATTTACCCGCCATAAGAGGAAACTGGTATTTCCCTTTAAATGCAATGATTTGTGGATAGTAGGTCAAGTCAATAGTGTTTTACTCAACTGAATTTAAATTAAATTTAAAACTTCTTTTAGGAACAGTGGCTTTAATTTATAATAATTTAGTATTATTCACTTGTAAACCGAACAGAAACTTTCAGTCCTATTTTATAAACTGAAAGTCGGATCTGAATTTGGATCTTGGATATGCCACTAATCAGTTCTGTGACCCCAGGTTATTTATTTATTTAATTTCTGTAGCTCAACTGCCTTATCTGCAAAATGGGTACCCTGATATATACTACTTCCCAAGTGGTTATGTGGCTAAAAATGAGACATCACTCCATATAGAGGAGGCTAGCAGCCCTCGGCACAGAGAAGGAACTGATTAAATGTGAGTTCCCTCCCCATGTCCCTAGTGCACCATGATATAAAATGACATTTAGAATTTTAATTCAGGCAATTACTTAAGTAGTAATTGCTATTTGTATTTACATAGCTGCTTTGGTCCAAGAAGCTCAAAGGGCTTGCTAAATTTAGCATTTTAATAAATGTTTCATTTACATTCTGTTGATTCTGTTTACTCACACCAAAACTTGGAATTTTTTTAAAGCAAGACAGAAAGTTAGGAAACAAGACAACACCTTCCTATTTAGGGGTATCCCAGAGCTTTTGTCTATTTACCTAAAAGGTCAAGACTCCTTGTTCCTGTGAAATAAAGTTTGAGTAAGAGATTTGAATATATCTACTTCCTCTTACAGCTCCTTTTAGCTTCTGCCTGCTGAATTTGATGCCTACCACACTTCTCTGAGGCACTAACAGAGGTATATTTATTGCACCAATGAATTTATATATAATCAGCACAATAAACATTATTAAATTGTCGGCAGAAAATCAAAGCACGTAGTGCAGCACCAGTACTGAATTCTAATCATGCTGAATGTCCATGATTTCACAGGGACAGGATCTTAACAAGCCTTGATTTGAGCGCTGGCATCCGCCTCACAAATCACATGGGCCGCTCCTACCGTAACACTGCTGAATATTGATAAATGTCTCTACCCTGCGCAACAGGAAAGTGGCTTTCTATTGGCAATCTTTACCAAAGTGTGTTTTTTCCCTTCTCTACACTCAAGGGTTTACCCTGAATGATTTAATTATAATTTTCCTTGTGTAAGACAAATTAAAGAGAAGAGTAGGAGTGTCGTGCCAAGCACATTATTTATCTCCTTAACAGATTGCAGCTCACCAAACCCCAGAGCTGCTGCTGTGGCGGCTGCTCACAGGGGCTGCAAAATGCATGGGGTGAGAGTGGGAGAGATGCAGTTTTCCAAATGGCAATGGAAATCTACAACCCAGTGAGAGAATTAGACACACCGCTACTTTAAAAACAAACAAAAACTCTGGCAATGCTACCTTTTTCCAACATATTTTCTCCTAGACTATTCCCAGATCCTTTCAGGGAAAATCCTTAAAGCTGCTAATCCAAGGAGTTGCAGGGCCAGCTGCTCGTCCAGTTACTGCTCCCTGGGAATCCAGGGAAGAGTATACCCAGAAATCAAGGGAGAGCTGGCAAGGACACATGTCACAAACACCCTGTTAAGGAAGGCAGAAAATTTCTCTAAGGCAGTTACAAGAACATCCTGCTCAGTGTACACGAGAACATACTTTTGTAGTGACAACATTTTTCTTCTCTCTCTTTATTCTTTTCTTCCTTTTACTGTTTTCTACTATTTACACTGGGTATCACATAAGGAAATATTAAATCAAACCTCATAAGGTAATGGCATTTAATATTCATTTTAAATTCTTGCATACACACACATAAAGCTAACTAACATCTGATTTTTGAATGAACTGAATGATAAGCTTAAAACTGCTTAATTATTTTTAACTTCTTTTGTCTTGATAGATTCATTCAGTTAAGATGTGCTGATCAGGGGTTGAGGGTGTAGCTCAGTGGTAGAGAATGTACTTAGTATGTGCAAAGCCCTAGGTTCAATTCCCTATACCCAAACCAAAGAAAAATAAAATGAAACATGCTGACTAGAATTTTCTTTCACTCCAGGAACATCTAGGAAACTACCAGATAATATGGACCAAGAAAAATCAAGAGATTTAGTAGCATATAATTTTATAGATGCTTTCTCTTCACATGTGCAACTGGAGAATTTGGCCTGTTTTTACATCCACATTAAGGCTCATTGGGATCTGAATTCTTTTCTGATCCATAGTCTAATTTAGGCATGCAGTATAATGAAGATTAAGCATAACATTTGTGCAGACAAATAAGGACCATTAAAAAAAAACCAAACAAACTTAAGTCTCCTGGAATTAGACTGTCCCCTAGATCCATTTACTTCCAAATGTGCCTTAAGATACGAAAACAGCTATTCTTCTCTTGCTAGCCTCTTTGCTAATCACCTGACTGCAGATATATAACCTTTCACAATGAAACTGAATGCAGTGCATCTAAACAAGAAGAGTTTTCTATGTCACAAGAAATGTGCACAGGCTCCACAGCAGCTGATGAGATTCCAACAAATACCTTAAGTGCACCAGTCGGCATTTCTCAGTGGATGGCCTCCTACTCTGCCTATGGATAAAGATGTAATTCAATCACTCAGCAGCAAAGGGACAGCACCAACCTCTGGACTGGAAAATCAAGTACAACAAAGGATGACAGCCCAGAACCTTTCTTTAAAGCTATGTCAGGTTTTCTATTTTGGAAAAAAAAATAATGAAGATATCACAAGGGACTCCAAAGAGCAAGCTCAGATTGGCTTCCAGACATGCATACATATCTATCTCTACTGGAGACTGAAGTCACATTTCATCCAGTAGCTCCACACTGTCCACCATGCTATTGTTCAAATTCTTCTAAACCGTACGTTTAAAGTGCTTAAAAAGAATTTTAAAATTCTTCAATGTCTGCTATAAATATTTTTTAAAATCCTAAAGGATTGAGTTGCAAATTTTTGTTAAATCATATATTATCCTCATCTCTGATGGTTTCTATGCTCAAATGTAATACATATGTATGTGAGTATGTGCTTCTATCTGTATATGTATACATACAGTCATGTGTCTCTTAACTGAGATATGTCCTGAGAAATATGACTCTAGGCAACTTTGTTGATATATGGTCATCACAGAACGTACTTACACAGAACTGGATGGTTCAGCTTAACACACACCTAGGCTACTGGAAGGAGAGAGTATGTGTGGGGGTGGGGGTGTATGTGTGGTACAGCCTTCACTCCAAGGGATATGATGAACAAGACAGCATGAGATTAAATCAAGTACAAGAGAAATGATGCAATCAAGAGATGAGGTAAACATGGGATGGATGAGGCCAGCCTAACACAGCAACTATTTACAGTCAATTTTTTAAATAAGGAGTACACTCTAACAATTAAAAAATACAGTAAGTATATGAACTAGTAACGTGTTTGTTTATTATCATTATCGAGTATTATGTACTGCACATAAATGCATGTGCTATTCTTTTATGACTGGCTGCACAGGCTGGGTTAGCCCAGCATAACTGCAAATACATGAGTAATATACTGTGCTATCATGTCACAATGGCTACAGTGTCACTAGGTAATGGGAATTTTTCAGCTCCATTATAATCTTATGGGACCACCACTGCATATGTGATCTGCCACTGACCAAGACATTCTTTGGAACATGACTGTATGTACATTCAGATATTTTTCTGATATAAAGACACCTATCTAATTAAACCATTGGGCTCAGTGCTCAATATATGAGAACTGTATGAAATTATTTTTTAATTGCTTAACTGAAATATATAAATTTTTTTACCGAGTAATTTCTACTTAAAGACAAAACACAAAATCTGCTTTTTCCTGATGGAAATGGGATTTACTATCACATACTACTTTTAAGGTTTCTTCTGTGTGTGGAAGCTCTGCATATGAAATATAAGAAACAGTTTAAAAATAGTAAACTGAAAAGTTGTCAATTTTAGGAGCATTATATATTCTACATTTGAACAGCAATACTAATGCTTCAGGGTGCTAAGATACAATAACATGAATCAACAGCTTTATTTTCTAGAATTCCACGCTAACATGACATATTCCAGATCTCTAAACCAACTTCAGCTTCAACTAACATTCATGTGAACCTCAGGGCAATTAAGAAATACAAAGTCCTAACTTTCAAGTGGGAATACAGGGGATGAGACAATGCTGTGGTGTATTCACGATCAGAGAAACCATGCTGTAGGTGCCACGTGTGTACATACAATGCACGCTTCCACCTCTCCATCTTTCAGATCTTCTCTCAGTGCCTACACAGAAAAGGCCATGTGCTTTGGGGACACATGATGGAAAAGATGGGCTCCTAGGGGCCGGGGATTTAGCTCAGTGGTTCCAGCGCCTGCCTTGAAAGCGCAAGGTCCTGAGTTTGATCCCCGGTACCAAAAAAAAAAAAAGATGGGCTTCTCGCCTTTAAGCGGGGCAGTGTAGACTAACATAAGTTCTATGTTTTCTCAAACCACAATTCAAAATTGCCCACAGCAGACACTACCATTCCTTGGGAAGGTGCTTAGAGCCAAGGAATTCAGCTTGTATGGAGTGAGCACTTGGCAGAGGGAATCAGCCTGGAAGCCTTGAAATCCAACACATCCAATGAGAAACTTCAAGACTTCTGCCCAGGCTCCTAAGCTGAGAGATCTATAAAGGTGCTAATTCCATGCACTTTCAAAAGGTGAAAATAATTAGATGCTTTGCACAAAAACCATACGGAATATGTTTGAAAATAATTATATGCATACTGGAGTCACATTAATCCAATTTGGAATCACTGAGATATGCCCAGGCAAGGCCACCAGCCCCTCCCTGGTGAAAGACAGCAATGGATGCTGGACACATGGCCAAGGCTCATCCCTACCTTTCCCTCTTGGGAGTGTGGACTGACAGTTGTCCATTGGTAGAGGCATGTGGGTTCATTATCAAGGAGGTCTTGGAAGGTGCAGAGGAAGACACACATGTTGTGGTCAGATCCAAACTGCTGTGATTGTTGCCTGTAGTTTCTTCCGCACTATGAGCACTTGTCACTTCTTTCCAGAGCTGCTGCAGTTCTGTTGGAATCATGCCTGAAACAAACAAATTGGATAATTAAATCAATTAACAGCTAATTCCATCCTCTTCAAACAGTAATTAAATCAAAGAGTCAGTAAACAAAGCCTAGTGTTAGGGGTTTTTTTTGGTGTGTGCAGTTTTTTCCCCCTCCTGACCAAGGCAAATACGGTAGTAATAAGTGTGTCCTCCTACTGAGCAGCTGAGCTGAAGTGCCCTCATCACACATAACAGACACCCATGAAAAGGATTCAAAACACAATTATTTTGCAAAAGTATGCCTCCATCCATCTAAAATGCTGTTTCTCAAGTTTAGAAAAAAACCAGAGATGTTACTTTATTTTTAGACACAAAGAAAGGCTCAAAATAAATTTGTTCTACTATATTCTTATGACAACATGAACCACAAAATGAATAATTTTTGTGCTTAAGTCTTAAATGATGACAAATAGCTTTGTTATTAAATATAGTTTTTATTAATCACTTTTAGACATAAATTATGAATTCATACCGTCTTCCTGAAATGCTTTTCAACTTTGAACAGTCAAATTGATTATACTATGATTATTTCATTAACACACCTATCTTCCTCATTAATTTTGGTTTCTAGCACCACATGCTTAATTGATGGATGTGTCTACTGAGAAACTGTATAACTTTTTATACAAGTAACACTATTATTACTGTCATTTCTTAGATCAATGCTAATGAACCATTGCAGAATAAAATGAAAAAGTAAAATAAACTTGGAGTAATAAAAGTCTCTTGTTGTTTAAAGGAGTAAAAATGGACATAGGTTTTAAAAAGTGGGTATCACCTTTTTTTTTTTACAGAAGAAATATAATCACTATGTTAATCTCACTACTATGGGCCTCTCAGTCTTTATCCTGGCAGCATGTTTTGATAGCCCAAGATTTCCAAATCCTACTTCAATGCATATTCTAATACATACATGCATCAAAGAAAAAAGGTTCTGAATTGCAACTAACAACAGCAGCAGCTTCCACACACCCTGTATCTTATAAAGCAATTTCACATTAGAAAGGTCATCTAGATTGCAGTTTGTTGTTGCAATTAACTGCAACACAGTTATTCTAGAAAGCCTGCCATTTTCTTTGTGTACAGCAGCAAGCAGCCGAAACAGGCATGTTTCTTACCAAACCGAAGGTATTGAATTAAAAAAGAAGGCTGTGTGCATTATATCCATTTGAAACACATAATAAAAAATGCCAAGGTCTAAATTTAATTTATTTTTGTCATTTAGAATACAATAGATAGATAATCATCTCAACGTGATCAGCCAAACATCTTTACTTTGCTAAACTGTTAAAGATTTTAATTATGCCAGCATTGGAGAGCACTGGTCTAATGAGGCGATGGACTCCAGAGAATCCGAGTGGTTAAGAACTGTGAAATGAGTCTGATAGGATTTTTTTATATTCACCGTGGATCGTTTGCATATCAAAGAGGAGTAAATTATTGCACAGCAGACCAATAACCTTCCCGCCTTTCTGCAAGGCGCATTAACAAAAACAGTTGGTCTCTCCTAAAGGCTCTCCACAAAAATGTTCAAATGCTCAAGTGTTTGCAATTAATATATATTATAAAGCAGGTATCAAATGATAGATTAAGTGGTCAGATATTCTTAGAATGCATCTTCGACAGCCAAGTCAGTCAGTTTTCTTCTCCCTTCGTAAAAATCAAATGCCAATTATATTTTGATGGATTTTGTCCCAAATGAGCATTCAGTTATTAGACATATTCAATTATTACTTGTCCCCTGAAATTAAAACCTTGGAGGCAAATTAAACAACGGGAAAGGTCACTACACAATCCCATGTCCGGTTTTGCTACATCTGGGCTATTATTTTCCCGAAGCTTTCAAAGTGACAGGTGGGATGCACCTGTAGCAAGAGGGCCTGCCACTGTGCCTTGTACACTGACAATTACCTGTGAGTTCGGCTGACCCCCAGACCACTGTTTACCAAGTGGAAACAACAGCAAACAGGCCTATCAGCACAATGCTATAAAACCACACAAATCAACACCTATTTTTATTTTCTACTGTGTAAACACACGGAAAGAATAAACCACCAAGTTTTCAACTCAAACTAATTGATTTCTGGGCCAGCTGCATGGGAAGGACATTGTTCTAAGAACGACACGAACACTTTCCCTCTGAAAAGAGCAGAACTTTGAGGCTACTTCAAAAGTATACTGTTTACCCAGCAAATTAAGACAAAGATAAGTGCATTTACCACTTTTTACACCTAGAGTATACCAAAGCTCCTCTCCTTTCTTTTCATTCTAATAGGCTGGCAAAATTAGTAACTCACTGAGTAAAATCATTGATATTTTTGGGTCAAATCTCAATGTGGTAATTACATTTAAGAACATTCTCATCAGATTTTAACTGAAACACGGTCAAATTACTCCTGCTACCTACCAAAGGATGATGGAACTGGACAGCCAAGATCTCATGACAGAATTAAGACAGAAAAGTAAACTAGTAACTCATCAGACTAAATGGATATCCAATTTCTAGAAAGCATGCATTTCTTCCAAAATGGTAGCATCAAAACAATACCAAGCTAAACAAATCCATTAGTAGGTACATAACAAGCATGTAATTTTTACCCACCTATAGTTTACATTTTTGAAAATTAAAAGGTCAGAATGACAGTGAAAGAATACTTCTGGATGAAATTAATGGTTCTATGGAGAATCAGATGATGAAAGAGACCAGGGTGAAAATAAATATGCTGATTATGCAAAACAGAGAGAAGGCCCTACAATAGTAAAAACAATAAAAATTATCTCTCCATTTCATAATATAAAACCTTCAGAAAAGAAAAAAAAAGGGGTCTTTAAAATATCACTCTGTATTCCCATAGTTTGGCATTTACACACGGGTTTAAAGTAACTTAGCAAGGCCATGAACAGGCATGTAAAACCATTTTGATGATTTTATTATGAAGTGAGCATTACCAGCACCTTAAACACATAATCCCTGTGCCTTGCTACATTTCTGTTTTCAGGACAACTGATTCCTTCATTATAAAAGAAAATGCAGGCATGGGTGTAAAAAATGCATGTTGTGGGGACAGTTGACAGATTACTGTTCGTGGAATTCAATTTTATAACCTCAGGTATCACTGGCTCAAAGACAGAGTTGATCAACCTTTTTTTGTCCTTGTACATCGGTACCCAGGTGACCATGTTCAAGCAAGCAGAAAGTTGATTTAAACCTCGTAATGACATCAGTTTTAAGCCATCATCTCTCTGATAAAAAAGAATTGTGCTGTCGTCCAACACAACTGAATTCTCAAGCCACTTTGGATGAAGGGTTAGGGGAAAGAAAACCATCCTGATTCCAAAGAGATGGCAATAACCAAGTGGTTCCCTTTACTACAAATGCTTGACTTCAGAAATATTTACACTGACACTTATGCCATCTTGGACACACATGCAGACATCACTCAGATTTTAAATATGCTTTTTCCTAATGTTGCAGGGGCTAATAGTTACAGCAGGTAGCTAAGCATATCAATCAATGCCATGACTAGTGAATTACCTACCAGTGTCTCTGATATGTTACGGCAGAGATTACACTTCATGCATCACCACATTCATTTCTTTCACATTACATATGAGCTTGTCTTGTCACTGCCCAATTGCCCTCTTTTGGGCAGCTTAACTGATGTATCTTAACAATGAACCTTAGCAAACTTAATAGTACAGGAACGGTGGGAAAAGATGAGAGAGGGTGAAGCTTTGAGTTTAGCAGATGTGTCAGAAGAGCCTGCCACGTGTACAACAATAAACCAGAAGGTGTAATTAATTCACATTATAACATTGCAAAAACTCAAAATGTATTTGCCGATGTGTCCCTCCTTTTCCTTTTATGTTGATTAGTTATCAAATCTTTTATTTTGACAGCAGTGGAGGAGATACTGATCATGTACCAAGTAGCTGAGCTGTCATGGCAGAAAGATATGGAGGGTCAAGTGAGAAGTTGAAGGAGGTAACAGATTTGGTGGCAACACTGAAAGCGAACACAAAACACAAACCCCAGTGGGGGACCAAAGTTGGGTGTAGTTGACTCAAGAGAGGAGATTTATGCAGACACGCCTCCTCACCTGCTCCACTTGACACAAGTTAGTTGACAAATGACCCATGCTTTAAGTAACAAGGAGGAAGCTCCCCATTTTCAACCTTCTTCAGGTGGCACCTAAATCAAGACACCCTTAACTATTGCTACCTGCCATTAAGGCTCATAGCCACATACATCCAAAACCCTAGAGCCAAAAAGACCACAAGCATTGAGCAAGCAACTGAAATTTATGGTAACATGTAGACCCAGTCGTCTTTTGGTATCGGTGGGACCACTCTCTCCAATAACAAGATCCAAGGATGCTCAAGTGCTTTGGATATATAAATGGGTGTGGTATTTATCTGCCACCTATGTACATCCTCCTATGTACTTTAAATCACCTCTTCATTATTTAACGTGCCTAATATGATGTAAATAGTTGTTATAATGTATTAAGGGTATACTCAATGACAAGAAAAATGTCTGTATAAATATAGTAGAGATGGATTTTTTTAACCAAATATTTTCAATCCATGGTTGGTTGAATCTGCAAATACAGAAGTCATAGATAATGGAGGGTTAACTACATGGGACTAGGAAATATCTTTTAAAATGTAAGTGTGACACTTCTTCCTGTCTGTCTTTTTCCCTCCTTTTCTAGTTCTGAATAATACATCTGCTTTCATGTAAGTGCAAAAGTCACAGTTGCTTAAACTGAGAGGATATCCTAAAAACACCTAGAGTTTCCCTTTGTTTTGACATCCAACACCCTTGGGATACAATAGCAGTGGATTTTCAAAAGGAATTCATGAAATCTGTGAAATCTCATTCCTTTTCAGGGAATCCCCATTTGTGAAGAAGAACAGGAAATAGAAATGGTAACCTGCTCTGATGAGTGCACAACTAACTCAAAAAATCAACACAGCACTGTAAAAAGAAAGAAAAAAACAAAAGAAAGAAAGACAAAAGATAACCTTGGGTTTTGTAACAGAAAGAGAATGGTTTTCATCATTTACAGAAAAATAAACCTGTATTTATCCCTAGATTTTTAAAAAATGGCATTTTTATAAAGAACACTGCTAACATTTAAAACAGAACAAGTTACATGATACAAAATGTCTTACAATGGCTAATAGCCTTCCAGAAAATTCCTTTGTGGTTCCAAACTGTAATGCTCTAAGATTCCATTAAAATGTTCAGGGAGTACAAGGTAGCATTTGGTCCTCTTCCTCCCAAACTGTGCAGCCCTGGGTGCACTCTGATACGGGGAAACGTCTATACTCCCTCCCTCCACATTCTGGCAACAAGCAATTGAACTTTTACAAGGGCCCATCATTACTTAGCTCAGCTTTTTTGTTACAGTTCTTACATGTATGTTTTGAATGGACAATTTCCTGGATGATTGGCTGGTATGGGCTAAGCAACACCCTACCCCTTTGCCCAAAGTCTTCCCAAAGCTGCTTTCTGCATGACTAGTACATACCTTGTGGGAGAGGTTGAAGGGGAAGGGCAGGCTGCCCAGGCTGAATGGTTAGGAGGCCTTGGCGCTGCAAAGACAGGAGGTGCTGTTGCTGTAGCTGCTGCATTTGTAAGAGTTGCTGCTGAAAAGCCAACTGCTGGGTAGCCACCTGCTGTTGCTGGAAGAGAGCCAGAGAACAAAAATGAGACGGCTACTTCCCAAGGAAGGTTAAAAGTATGCAGGCTTCATGACTCACCATCATCATCCAATACTGACACTGGTCACTAGAGCAAGATGTGGACTGCTTAATGTTAAGGCTTGAAAGGGACAGGAACACAACACCCCTGAAGGGAAGTAGATTTACCTTTCTGCTGCCTGCTGTCATAGGAAAAGACTTCCTCCATGGAGCTGGCTTTCTCTATAGTTGCAAAAGCCTGCCTTTAGTAGTCAATGTGTGAACTTAGAGACTTTGAAATCCTTAATTATTCACACTAGAGAGAAGACCACATCACTCTGGTCTGGAGGGATTTGAACCCTGGACCTTTGAGGTGTAAAAGAAGGAAGTGCCTCCCTCCAGGTCTGCACCAGCAGGAGCCTTTAACTACTCTGTTTATCACATCTGACATAAATAAATGAGAAAAAATCAGACCTTTGAAGAAGAAAAACTTCATCTAATATTGTTAATTAGCCATGACAAATGATGAAATAACATTGTAAATCTTTCATAGAAACAGCCACTAGATTTTAATTACACACATTCATAATTTAGCAAACAACATCACACTCAACTGTGAGTGTTTAATGTGAACGAGAGACTCTAAGCTTCAGATGCCTTAACTTGGCTTTAGACTCAGAAACCCCTAGGTTTGCCTGCTGGTCCTCCTTCCCTGGCCAGCTTTGTTCTTGAAAAGAAGGGGCTTTACCATATGATAAATATCTTGTTGTTGATTGGATAATGACAGAAGGAAAACTTTTGTTGTGTAAAACATCAATACATCATTCCTGTGTTTAGCAGGCCTTGCTGCAGCCAAAAAAAATTAATGTAGATTTCCTCAGTAATTATCTGAGTGATAGAAAGATAATACAGTGCAGTAGTACAATAAATAGAAGGAAATTATCTAATATCCTTAATCTGCTAGGAATCATATCGAGGTGGAGGTCTTGGCCACATTATAGTTAACAATTAGAAAGGAAAATTAACTCTTCCCAAACTGAAACCAAAAAGAAGATTCCTCAAGAAAAGAAGAAAGTCTCCCTAATTCTGGATATAATTTTTAAGATGATCAGAGACTTTTAGAACTAAAAAGAATCCCCAGCCCTTTCAGTGCATGTGTGTTCTTCTGGTTAATAACTATACTTTAACAACAACTGCATTCACTTAACTTAACGCATGACCTTGATCTGATACATCCATAAAATGGTATGTATACCAAGACCTTCTGATGCAAAGTTCAAAGGAAGAGAAAAATGGTGGTTTCCTTTCGGTCTCCATGTAGTTTATTTTACAGTAAAAACCATCATTCTCATATTAGCAACCAATTTCAGACTTACTACCATGCCACTGAGAAAGTTAATTGAGTTTCACTCCAAAAAACAAATTCTATACCACTAACAACAAAAATTTAAATAAATTTAAATGAAAAACCAGTGTTTTCATTTTAAGAACAGCATGCATAAAATGATCCAATTGTTTTCACCCCTTCCCAAGTTATCACATTAATGTAAAACCCAGTGATAGTTATATTCATGTCAAAATGATTTTTTCACTTATTCAACACATATTAACTCAAAATAATAAAAAAGGTAAGGAAGAAGAAAAAAAATCAACATAATAAAAGATCGGGGATTAGCTCTTCTTGAAGTAGAATATGATGGGGGCTTGGAGGTTTTGGGGAGGATACTTCCTGCCTTACTGTAAATGAAATGTTTAAAAATTGTGTATTTATATAAAATGACTGATGCCTTTTCTGTTGTCTCTGTGGTCATCCCTAGGAAAAGCTCATGAAAGCTGTCCACATTTGAAAAGCCAGGATATAAAAGTATACAAGGCCCATTGTCCAAAGAAAGAATTTAAAAGCAACACTGGTTGCCAAACTGTGCTCCCCACCCAGTTACCAAACACAGGATACCAGTCCATTTGTTTACTTCTCACAATTGAATGCATACAAAAAAGGTCTCCACACAGTCTCCTGACAGGTCAGTAGTCAGTGTTAAAATGCTAAAATGCCCTGATAAACCCTGCATTTAGGATCCCCTCCCTAGTGCTGCAGTCAAAGGTCTGTTTTCCTTTCTTTGGCTACTCCCTACTGCCTAACATAAACTGTCATAACTGCCCAGGACAAACGGCTCTTTTAAAACAATCAACTTAGCCTACTTCACCCGCACAGGATGGCATTTTTTTTTTTTTGGTAGCGTGATTCAAAATCAATTCTGCTGTCTATTTTTCATACCACTCTCCACCCAATATGAAGGAGCAATTGCTTCAATGGTTGTTTTGGGTTACAACTTCCACCCTACCAATAAACATCTGTCTTCTAAGGGAGGTCCTATGTCTTACCCAATGTGGAGCCAAACTTTCCCACCGAAACATCTCAAGACAACTTTAGGCAAAAAGACAATAAAGGTACACTGCACTGGCCAAGGGTCTAGTGTCGTATTACAGAAGTAATGAAAACAGGGTAAAAAGAAGGGAGGAAAAAACTGATGACACAAATAATTAGCCACTAGTGACTAGGGATTCAGTAAATTAATATACTTGTTCCATCTGTCAGAGTCCAAGTTTGAACCTTGTTAAAATCATAATCCCTGGGCTACATCCTGAAGATGTCTCCATGTGACTCCATTTCATTTGAGCATACAACCACTGTTAACAACAGGTCTGGGCCAACCCACTGGTACCATAAATACTTAGTGAAATCCAAGGAGACCTAGTGGTCCGCTTCCCTCTAGGGATATCCTGGGTTACCTGGGCCCGAGGAACAGATGACAAAGATGTGGACCCCTAGACATGCTAAAACTGCTGCTACAATGTCTTGCCCTCTCCTCCTGCAGACACCAAGTATTCTCTTTGCCCACACTCTTGTCCAAAATTCAGACACTGGCATCATCTCTGTGCTCCCCTTCCTGACAGCAGCAATTTGGGAGAGTTAACTTTTATCCTTCTTTTTGCTGTGTAACTTTCCCCTTCACATTTCTTTATCAGCCCTTGGAGCTCATCTGAACTTTCATGTTCTCCCAGCGTGCAGACGTGCATTCCAAACTATGTCTAACAGACCAAATAAGAGGTTAATAAGAAGTGGCAATAGAAAGGAAAAACACAATCCCTGGTAACTGATAAGAATGACAGTGGCAGCCCTTTTTTGTTTGTCTTCAAATATAGAGTTAAAGATCTTAAAAAAACTAAATTTTGATGCCTTTGAAAAGAAAGAAGCACAAAATAACAACAGGGGGTTATTGCCTGCAAGCCACAGGGGAGAAACTCCATAATTCTTATTCTCCCTTTTGAAGGCTGTTAGAAATCTGATTCAAAAAAGCAACAGCAGAAGGGGAAACCTCTTGAGGCTGTAACCATTTCCTGTGATCATGCATAATGTGCTTCAAAAGTGGGTTTTTACCAATTCTGTTGATCAATTGCACCTCCTTCATATCCCTTCTTTTTTCTGCTGTGTTTACATCTGATGTGACTCAATGACAAGCACTGTCTGAGACTGTGAAACAGGCCTGTCATGTTGATTTATGGGCGCATCAAACCACAACTTGTCCAAACTGAAGCTCGCAGTTCATTAATTAGAGAGTTGTGACTTTGAAGTCAGCTTTCAGACTGTGGTTTTTAACATTTGGCTTAATTTATATGCTCTTGAATGTGGATCTCTAAGGAAAAAAACTGAAATTCCCTTCTTGTCTTTGAACTTCTTTTGACCGCACAATAATCATTTCTTTGTCCAGAGTGATGCCTGCAATCCCAGAGTCATTAACGTGCATTGAACTGCCACTGATGAGTAAGCCCTGCTGAATTAGAAAAACAGCCAGCAAAACAAAGCTGAGAGCCTTCTGCACAGTGATATCTCACAATTACATGCCTTCCCTCCCTGTGCCATTTCCATTTTAATTACTGTTAGTCCTTTAGATTTACATTTTAGACACTTTTTAATCTGTTCCCTTTTTTATTATAGCAGCACCCGGTGGTAGCGCACCACTGTACTTAAGGTTGTGTCAGCATTTTCATTAAAACCCCTCCTCTCTTTCACCCCAAAACTGCCCCTACTCTGCAGGGGTTTACAGGCAGGCTGTTAAACAGGACTCCAGGGTGAAAACTTGGCAGAGCACAGAAATGGGCCCAGTTTGTATGAAGCGAGGAGCCAGACCAGGGAGAAAGTCTGGGTCACACCTCAATGGTAAAATTAGCTCTGCCCAGCATCCCCACTCATGTGAGGGATAGGGACATGGAAAGACACACAGAGAGACAGCTTCAAGAAACAAAGTGGCTAACTGCTTAGGGCTAGTGAAGAAGCCATGAAAGAGTGGATGGGGAGCTTATAGAATTATAAATGTGAGAACTCTGGACTGGAGGACAGGCACCGTAATGTATGCAAGCATGTGGGTACTCACAGGAAGGGGAGCCTCACCCACATGGTACTGAACAGAAGGTGAGATGGAAGCCCCTGGGGAGGCTTCATCAGGTAAGGGACTCATACTGTTGCCTAGTTGGGTGGTGTGGCAGAATGCAGTGACTTACGAACACTACAAAGTACTGAGTAAAGAGAAGCTACTAAAGTGTACTAGTTTTTCCCAGAAAAATACAAATGACGCAAGCCAGGTTGTCCCCTAATTTTAACTCATGCTGTCTAATGCATCCCTTTAGCAATGGCCATAGCTACAACTTGTAGAAAGAAGCTGAGTAACAGTGGATGGGGATGTGTAATCGTCTCTTGTTCGTACAACAGGAGAAAGGCTATTCTTTCAATGGAAAAAGCCATCACCACATGCCCAAACTCTCTGGGATAGAAAAAAATTATGTGGGTACCCCAGTAAAATTTTACTGAGACTATTTCCTCCCCCCAGTTCCATCCTGGCCCTCAGTGGCACTGGCATAGCACGGGCCCAGTATGTTCTGCTCATGGTCTCGCATGCACCCCTCACACAGGTAAACATGCAATGATGGTATAAAATATGTGGCAGCGAGCAAATGGAACCCAGAAAAATCTGAGAGAAAACAGGACAATAACTCTTGGTTTGAAAGCTGAGAACCGATAGAGTCAGCTCAGTTGTGCAATCATTTAAAAGATGAATGACAGTTTAATAGCCACTAGATAGTCCTCTGGGATCTGTGGTTTGAAAGTAAAATATGTATTGTCGGTACCTCTTTAGGCTGTTTTCCAGCATGTTGTTGTTGTAAAAGTTGAAGCTGCAACTGTTCCTGTTGTTTTTTATAAAACTCTTGAAGCTGCTGCTACAAAAGAAAAGAGAGGACAGTAAGTAACCAAGGGCAGCGCCGATCCACTGTCCCTTTTGGTGCCATATACAAACTGTGATTTGAAAAATAGCATCCTTTTATCTGTAATGGCCTGACCTTTAGTTTGAAACTCAACAATAAATTCCACACACACTGACTATTCTTGCCATTATTGTTTGAGAAGTAATCTCTAAAATGAACTGATGAAAAACATACCATTTTCTACACAAACTAATTAAAATAAGGCAAGGAATGACCTTTGATTGTACAACAAAGCTGAAATGCCCTGGCTGAGAGAGTCTGGTGAATCTCCACTATGTGCTGCCTAAGCGATGAGTGGTGGGCAGTGGAGAATGCTGGGCAGTGTGTGCACAGTGTTGGGAGCTCCTCAGCTTCCTGTCCCCTCTGTCCCCTGTCACAGTACTCAAAATCTCATTGGGTGGGTTCTTGTGACCAAGTCTGAATATTTGGTCCCAGAGGTACAATGACACCTAGAAGTTTATTACAACATGAACATATACTGAAGAAGGAAAGTCAACTCTGCACCTTAAAATTAACCAAAGTCAAAAATGCTGTTTTATGTTAAGGAAAAAAAAAATTTTGTAAGCTTCTGAGTTGAAATGGGGACTTCAAGAGCTGTCATAGTTAAACCTGCTCCCAACGTGCTCCTCGTTTTGCTTTGATTCACACCATTTAGAAGCCTCTGGGCTTACCAAATAAAAGAGTGTAAAGCCACGTAAGCCTAAGAGATCTTTTTCTACCAAGTCCAATTACAGTGCTAATCTCAGTCCGTTGGGTGCTCTCTGGGGCCAAACTCTGGCCACTCTGGGAGGCAGGCTCCCACCCTTCAGGGATGAAATGCAATCCATAAGTGGAGACTGGACTGTGTTTTTCCCTGCTCACCCTGCCCAGATAACTGGCTCTTCAATGGCAAAGCAGCAGCTCAGGTGGAGGGGGATTGTGAATGGAGACCTAAGGACCTGGGTTCTGGGGGGGCAGGAGGAAGAAAAAGGACAATTACCTGTTGAAGCATGAGGGCCTGCTGCTGCTGGAGGAGAACCTGGAGCTGCTGAGGGCTCAGCACTTGTTGCTGGAGGATCTGCTGCATTTGCTGGGGAGTGATAACTTGAGGTGTCATCATAGCCACTGACACGGGAACCTAGAATGTTAGTGAAAGATCAATAGGAAGCCAGAAAACCATAAGCATGAAACCTTCTAGGTTCACAGACTGGCTGCCATTACCTTGCTTAAAGAATTAATCAATTTCCCATGCAAAATGCATTTATCCACAGGGGATGGAGAGACAAATCCTATGTCATCTATTATGGAGATTATTATTACTATTATTTTGAGGTGTTGGAAATCGAACCCAGGCCCTTACCCATGCTAGGCAAATGGACTACCACTGATCTACAACTCAAACCCTCAAGCTTATTTCACATAAAGAAAAATAAAAGAAAATCCTGCAGCCCTGACTGAGAGTCCAAGCAGTCTTGCAAGGAGACCAGGAGGTCTGCTTTATTAAGTATTAAGAAATACTTAATAAATGCTATCTAGATTTAAGGATATAGCAATTTTAATTTCTTATTAGGAACAAGTCTTTGGTTGAATGAGCTGTGAGAAGTTAACCCAAACTTGAATGTAAATGGGAGCCAATAGCTCTGAAGGTGGAGCTAATATGGCCCACTTCCACTGTGTACAGTGATTTGAAGAACAATCAATGAATCTTAGTGTTGTGTGAGGGGACCCTGGATGCACCTTTGAACTTAAAACATAGACCCTTCATATGACGCCTTTTACCCTTCCTTATTGGCCCAGCACACAGATGTCTCAATTCTTTCATATTATGTGCGATACCATTAAAAGCCGCTTTCCATGACATTTCGGTGACAAACAGCTACAGTGATGAACTTGATAGCATTTCATATTTGCAACTGTTAACACGTTTCTGCACGGGCATCTTTGCAAGGAACCTGCACACTGTATCTGAAAGGATGATGTCTTGTTCAGATAAAACACTGACATTAAAATGACAGGCTGTCTTGGCCAAGGTTACACAAATTGTATTCAAGCGGATACCTAATGACAATGCTATGAATTCTGCAAGCTTTCTAGAATGTAATTTAGCTATTCAAAATAATCACTGCACTTGTGTTTAATTTGCAGACTACATGAGAACCATTTTGTCAGTCCCCGTAATGCAAGAAGACTATTTTATGAAAAATCACCCCCCAAATAAAAAGATAAGGAAAGAAAAAACAATGAAAGAAAAGACAAAATCTGTATGTCTTCTCAGAGTAATATTTAAGCATCTTACTTTTCTTTGGTTTCTAATCAAACATGTGACAGCAAGAAGCTAGAAGGAGTAAAGGATATACTTTGTTAAAAAGGATCTGCTGTCATCTCATGTATTACAATAAAAGGTAATAACATGTTTTGCACTTTGCCTGTGTGCCACTTAAAAAAAAAAAATTCGGCAGACAATAGCTGATCAGAAGATAAAAGAATTAAAAAATCTTTCAGGGGAACAGTAAGCAAAAGGGAGAAATGCAGTATTAATTTTATGTAACATAATGTCTTAATATGCAGTTTATCTTGACTTTTTCACATGATTTGTCCTGTCATTTGCATAGCGAGTTCTCATTCCTAATTTCACAGTCATTATGCACTGATGTCCCGATTTCTCAGCATCACTAATTTTGATGAACTAAAAATGCTTCCTGAAGGTCAGATTCATGTACAGTGAACATTCTCCATGGTTGTTGTGGGTGTATTTTGTGTGTAAGGATGTTGATGTGCAAGTTTCACATGTTTAGAAAACACTAGGTAGAACATTCAAAAAATTTCATTAACCTAACTCTGGAAGGTCACCCATGAATTCTTCCTTTTGCAGTGGCTTTTTAAGTGTAGATGTAGATACACTGTAATTTAAAACAGATGGGCATGTCGGAGTATTTTTTTATATGTAAAAAGGGACAGATGTATATGAATGGATAAATTATCCTTTTAAAAAGATAATTTGCAGCATAAAATATCATCAATGATTGGAACAGTGCACTTCCATTCAGTCTAGGGCAAACGCCAAGAAGACATTATCAAAACATCTAACCATCTACAAATTAATTCCAACTGCCCAACTGTGTCTTAATAGAGAAACTTTGAATTTTTAAGTATGTGTTTGTTAGATGCCAATCACTATCTTTTGAGCTGCTAAAGCCAACATATCACAATAGAAGTTTACTTTTCCTTGAGAGTTGCATCATCATTTGGGGAGGTTTGATTAAGCAAACAAAAGCACCATGTTTAAGGTTTCTTTTTTCCTCTGCATTTCTTGGATGATGTACAATATAAATATTCTTGAGCCAAATTTCTGATGGTGATGAATAGGAAGACAGACAGGAACAGGGTGGTGTAAAATCTAAACTGGTAATGAACATGAACTTAACAGAGTTTTAGGAGAAATCAGCAAAGAAATGATCCCTACCATAGTTTTTTAAAGAGCTACAGAAGTCTTATGTTAGAAAGGAACACAATTGTGAACTTTTAGGGGTGACGAAAAAGCCCGCATTTTGAAAAACGTAGTCACACAGATGTACAAGCATAAAACTGTCAAAACTCAGAATCCAACTATACATTTAAAAAAGTGTATTTTACAGTATGTAAATTATACCTCAAAAATATTTGGTTGGATTTATATTACTTTACACACACACACACATATACATATATCATTTTAATTTTTAAAAACTCTGGTAAATTTGTATCTTATTAAATGAGAAACATTATTGGCTTTTGACTGTCAATAAAATAAGGGCATCAGGGAAAGGACTGATATACACAGATAATTTTAAACTCTTATAGACAGCCAATGGTTTACATCTCCTTTTTCCACAGTTATTTTTTTGGTTTTTTGTGCAGTTGTGCAACAGAGCAGTAGAACAAACTTGGGTCTCTTCTGCTTTTTCCCCATGGACACTGTGATGGAGGTGCTCATGAGTAATAAAATGCTCCAAGCAGCAGACACAGCTCAAGGGGAGAAAGGAGCCTCCTCCAAACTGGCTGATTATCTGAATAATCAGAAGTGGGCCATTATATCCTGATGGCCTGAACTTTGCTTTTACTATCTGAAACCACATTTTCACACTACTTAGCTCTGAGCCCCCAAAGTGGGCTCAAGCTTAATTTATAAATGCAATAAAACTGAGATTTCACCAAAGTTTCTGCTCCAAAATGTCAGGAAAAGAGGTTATGGAAAGCCTTAACAAACATATTCAAATGAACCAGAAACCATGGTGAAGTAGAAGGAGGAGGGTGGAGACTGGAACAGGGTTTAAGGCTTTAAATAGTTAAGAATTATAGCCTATATATCCACTCCCTTAATTCCCAGCGTCCAACTTTCTCATGTAGCTAGTCCCTACTAATACTAGGAATCAAAGGGCATGCAGTACCAGCAACGGGCTATTACAGCCCACACTTTATTGCCCATTACTACTGAGGTCATTAGTGGCAAGAGTGATTGTAGCATTCTTAACCTATTGATCACTGTAACTACTATCATTTAATCCTGTGTTGAATGTCTGGAAAGCGGCTAAAGGCACACAAGAGAGAGTGTTTTAGCATTGAGAAATATGGCCGAAGCTTAGAAATTACACTTTGATTCATAAAATCTAGCCAGTGGTTTAAATCAATAGTATTTAAAACAGTCATGTGAGTTTTTAACTACAGCAGTCTAATATTTATGAGCCCCTCTTTGAGAGTATTCAGTGAAAAGGAACCCCCACCACCACCACAATCCCATGCCATCTACTTCACCTTCCTTGGGATAAAAAATATTCATTTCAGATGTTTTGTGTAGCTACAGGGCTCATGCCTTCCCTGCGAGTTCAAGCTAATTCTTGATTTCTTTCTCATAAGACAATTTCAATATAAGGGAAAAAAGAATTACATCCCCGATACTGTAACTACCTTAACTGTTTGAGTATATAGAAATGAGTATGTTTTATGAGTTAACAATGAATCATAGAAGGCAATTTATGAAGAAGTAGAATGATTCTGTCTAGCTGCCTTCGGGGATCAGAAATTCAAATTAAACTTCTGGCAGACATTTAAAGAATGCTAGCATACAAAACTGAATTTAAAAAACACACAGTTAACACTCTTTAGCTGAGTTTCAAAAGGAAATCATGAATTAAAAAAATACACCTCATGATACACTGTTGACTGATACCAACTGGGTGTGGCTGATCCCAGGTGCACAGAAACCTGTGGGAACGGCAGAAATACAGCTGTGCTTGGGCCATCCAAAGGGTGCTAGTTTGGGCCTGCTGCTGCCTAATACCAGCAATGGGAGCGTCCTGAGCACTAAGGACTGCTGTTAAAAGCCCATGCACTGCTGTGTCAGTTCTTCCTGATGTAGTTTTGTTTTCCTCCAAAATGACGCTACCATCATCTGAAAGCTTTAGAACTATTTAAATGGTATGTGTTATTATTTTCTTTTATCCCTAGTGGGGAAAAGATAAGAAATGGGAGGGGGAAATGTGAAAAGTAAACAAACAAATAAAAACACTCACAGAAACAATACTTCCTTCTAATCTACAGACAATTGAAGGAATTGGGTGGGAGGCTAGATGGCTCAATATAAATAGTGAAAATAACATGTTCTCATTTTTTTTTTCTAGTTTGGTTTATACTCAAGTTAACTACAACTAAATACTGCTCGGTATAAATATACACAGATTTTGCACATCATCACCTCTCACATAACACAACTAAGAGAACACAATTTCACCATTACTTTATTTCCATTAAATTTATTTTCAAAAAACTTATTTGAAAACTATTCTTAACCTTTGATCATTCACTCCCTATATGTCCCAGTAAACTCACTTCCCTTCTGGACTTCAGGCTGTGTTTGGGTGATAACTAATCAGGTTAGGCAGTGTCACCTAGTTAATCGCATAAGAAGAGCAAAACAAATTAAATTAGAAGGATCCAGAGTGTCAAAACAAAACCAAACAAAGAAAATGGCTCTACTAAGAAAAAAAAAAGGAAAAGAAATAGAACTGTGCCAGATTTTATATGATCATACAGAAGTACTAAGGGAAAATTAAACATCATTAGCACTGACCTTCCGAAAAAAATAGCAGTTTTAAGAATTAATAAGCCAATGAATATAACAGATATATCAGGAAACATAAAAGTTAGGAAGCTTCTATCTCTCTATTCTCCACGGTATTAACAAAATAAAAAATTTTAAAAACCAACCAGGTACCATGCAAAGTAGCTGTATCATAGAGGTAAGGAAAAACATGTCTGACATAATATTTCAGTCTTAAAAAAAAAAGCATGCTATTCATGCGGAAAGTATAATTCTGTTTCATTATGGAATTCTGCTTTTTGTATAACTCTTTTAGACTTAGCTATTTTGCCACATTACTGTACAAAGCATTAAGGCAGGTAATGGTTATTATATTAATGCAAAATCATCTAAGTAGTCAGTCATTAGCATAACTGTTCTTTCAGTAACAATACAACCACCTATTAAAATCTGAGAAAAAAAAGACCTCTTTAAAACCCAATTAGCATTTCATTTTTTATCATTTTGTTTATTACATTCTATCAAGAAAGGCTATCTTTCTTTCAAGAAGAATTGTAAGGCCAAGACTTGCCTGCCAATCAGGAGTTATTTCAGGTTATCAACCCTAATAAGCAATCTCCAGCAATGCTGTCTGAGTTCTTTCTCTTTTGTCTTTAAATTTCAAAAAGTGGTATAAATTCATATTTGTTTACGGTAGAAGGAGCGGAACCTCAACTCCCTCCTCTAACATTTCCTAGGCAGACAAGGTTACTCCACTAACTGCCGGCATAATTGTTTTAGCTCTAATAAATACCAGCTTCATTTGCATAAAAATGTAAAGTTTACATAAATTAAACTGCTTCTCCCATTAACAACTGTTAAGTACAGGAAACAATGGAAGCTACACATAAAAATAATCACTCAATAAGCACTGATCTTTTCAACCTAGCAACTAATTATTATTATTAAAATCAAGAAAAATGCCTCCTCTTTCCTTAACCTTTCTCCTGTAGGTGGAATGGAGAACAATTTAGTGCACATGAATCAAATGTGCCATGACATTTTTATTAACAACAACAACAAATAGTTTTTAAATCCAACAAATAGAGAACCATTCCAACAAAGTAATTCCAAAAAGATCCTACCCACAGATCTTTAGCTCTTGAAATGAAAAGGAAAAGGCCTTGGCTAAATAAGTTCTCTTAAATTGAGGTAGTATTAAAAATTAATGAAAGTCAGCAACTGTTATCAATCAGCAACTGTTATTTGAGATATATGCACAATTAAAATAAGGAAAGATAACTTACAGCTTTAGATCAACTGTTAACTGCTACATGAAGAAAACTGTTTACCTTTTGTCCAAAAATATTTTTTTCTAAAAATTAAATTTATAGTTCTGCTTTCTTTAAGCTTTTACTAGCATAAAAAGTGACATAGGGAGCTTAAGTGCAAATATGTATTTTTCTCCATGCTACTGGGGGAAGGGAAGTTATAAATGAATTTAAACATGCAGCCAGCCAAAATTAAATCATTCTAAAGTTTTATAAGGCCTTACTTATGGTGTAACTTTAAAAAAATTACAACTTAAGTTTCTCAACTTGGTGCAGTTTCTCAAGCCCATTTCCAACACCTTCACCTTATATATCAGTTAAGCTAAGGGGTGCAAATGAGATTCTAATGAGAAAACATCAGTTGCTTCTTTGACAATTTCACCATTCATTGATTTATTTCTAACGAAGATAAAGCTCAACCAAAAGCTCCCTACGTGTGAAAGGTCAAAATATGTTTTAAAAAAATGCCTAGTAAAATCAAGGCAAATGGGAAACCTGTGAAGACCCGCCTCATGAAGTGGTGTGACAATTAGAATAATTGAACAAAAAGCTATCTTCAGAAAAAAGTAAAAGAAATTAAGCTGCCACAACTATAACAGGTTAGATGAAAAAAATCAAAATTTAATGTATTCTCCCCAGTGTCATCTTGTTTTGTCAAGACATCAAATAGAATTGGGAAGTACAAAATAACAAGCCCTTGAGAAATCACAGAAGCCGACCTTTTTGATGTTGTTGATTTACCTTGTTCTCAGTTATTTGAACAATGATGTTTCAGATTTAAGGGCAAGATAAAGCTTAAAAACTAAAACATGATATCAACACATTCTAAAAAGCTCACCCTAACATTTAGCCTGCATCTTCATTGATTAGTTGCTTTTAATAGGATTTGGAAAAGGAGCATAATGCATGTATTCATTTTTCTCATTCTAAATGAATTTTTCTTCAAACAACTGCCAGGTTTGAGAGGGACTCAGAGAAGGTTATTCCCATCATGTAGAAGTAGAGGCACAGTTTAACTCTTCCCAGGAAATTCAAGTCCCCACAATCTGCAAAGGATTGCGTAGCTAAGAGGTACCTGTGTTTCTTCTTTTTTTTTTTAATGAAAGAAAAAATCTGATGGCAGAATGTTATTTTTAGGGCCTTGGGGAGGGGGGTATACAGTTCGAAATGACTAAATAAGTATTCAGTATTGGCTTTCCAAAAAACAAATCTTTAACTATACGATATATTTAGCCTATTGGAGTTATGATTATCCCCAAATTTAGCCGTGAGGTATACATAAAGCTAAATTCCTTTGCCCCAAGAGATCCACAGCTCAACAACATAACTATTAGTCTGATGCGAAATATTATGTACAAAGATGTATACAATCAAGCTCTCACAAGATAGTCTTCTCAATTGTTCTAAGTAGACAGCTTCTAAAAAAGCATCTATAGAAACCAAAATATGCAGTTAAAAACATTTATTTAAAAGGCACTAAAAATAACCCAGATTTTGAAAGTCCTAGAATTTATAAAACCTAAACAGTTAATAAGGATAAATGATTATAACTCCTTGTTATAGAATGCATATTTTCACGTGTAATACAGTGGGACACAATGTATATGTATATTTACCCTTCTCTGGTCAACTGTTGTTGCACTATTCCTCGACACTAAATAGCGATGGACTTGAAGTGGATTCTAAATGGCCACTGTATTTGCTCAGTTACTAAGAGCATGCTTTTATGATTCTCTTTAGTGATGTTCATCCACAACTGAACCACATAATAAAATTAATTTCAACTTTTCTTTTTTGACAATTTAAATTTCACTCAAATTTTAGGATAAGCTGAGAAGCTAGCCACAACATTTTCTCCCAATTGTCCCAGAAACATAGTAATTCAAACAACATTTTGCCACATTAGCCAAGACAAATCTGGAATTTTATTGCTTTTAATTAATCTGGATTTTAATTCCACTGTATCTAACAGTCGTGTGGAGGCTGGCAGAAAAGTTGTAGAACTGGTCAGTGTCATAAAAGAGTTTATCTTTCAAGTGACAGCTCCTGTTCACTACTGCAAGGCAGCAATGGTAAAGGTTTTGTTTTTAAGGTACATTTAACTGCAAACAAAAAAAAATTTCAAACTAACCATTCCTATCATAAGCTTTCTGATGATTTATGGTTTACCAACGGAGCAAGGTTACGCAACACTGCATGCCTTTAGATGCATTATTTCAGCTAGTTGAGATTTAATTAAGATCACAGCCTCTAAAATCCAGGTCAAATGAAAATTCAGAGAAGACAATACACTATATATCCTCATACAGAATGTTTCCATTCCATCCCTGGAAAAATATGAGTTAATCCATGTTTCTATGGCTGCAGACAAAAGTTCACCAATTTTGTTTTCCTTTGACACTTAAGTTGTTTTCTATTATCCGTCATGAGATCATTCCCTTTTGGGAAGGGAAGAAAAAAATCGAGAGAGTGAAACATGTTGCAGAAGTACACTTGACATTATTATCTGACATTATCATAGCTTACTTATGATGTCATCACATTTTCACAGAATCAAGCCATGTTTAAAAGTTTCATTTAATGAAATATGTTCATTAAAAAATATACAACTGGGAAGTGTACCTTCTTTCAATTATTCAGATTAAATAAATGATATGTTTCTCATTTCCTTAACTGATGAACTTTTTGTTAGAAAAGCTGCAAATCTGAGCAGGAGAAAAGTTTTTTAAGGCAAACAAGCAAATATAAAATCCATTACTTTCATTCGATAAGTGGTTCTTAAGAGTTTAAAAAAATTCTTAATAGATTTTCTTTCCTTACAAATATTAACTCATGTTATTTTGTTCTGAGGAAAAAAATGATGACTGTGTAGTCCTTTACCTAGTTAAATGTATTTTTATTTGCAGCATTTTAATATTCGGTTGCCTATCTCATGCCTAAGAAATGACAGGTGCTTGCAGTCTCCCTCTTGACAGGCCACTACACAAATAACTGTCTTGCCTGAAAGGGCTAATGCAGTACTAATGAACAATAAATCAACTTTGATTATCAAGTGTCAGCCCAATCCGTTTTCAGTTCAGCTCTATCACATCCTAGAGTAAGTCAGCCAGTGTCTCTGGGAAGGCAGTCTGTATTTTGGTTTCATTTTTACACAGTTTTCAGTGAAATGTGTCAGGCAGCTACAAAGAAGCACATAAAATACATATAGGCTTTTTTTTTTTCAATGTATACAAAGGGTATCAATTAGGAGACTATGTGTCTTCCTCTGGTTTGCTTAGTGATGAGTCTTCACATTCAAGAAAGCTTTGTATTCTTTTCACGACAATAGCAGTGACAAATCAAATCCTAAACTAGAATCTTAATGTGAGAATGCTGGAGTCTGACACTGACACGCTGCTACCTTGAACACTTTATCACACAGACCACCTTTGATTGTATGGAGAATCCACTGCAAACAAATAAAGCTGAGCAGGTCTGCTTTTGAAATAAATACGTCACTTGCTTTAAACTTTTAAAAAATTGGCTTAACACTGACTTCCTAATGATAAAATACATGTAACTCATTTTTTTCTTAAGCAGATTAGTCACTGATAGTATGATTCATATTTCCTGTTATCAGGCTTAATTTCCCCCCTAAATGTGTCACTTTCAGAATGTTGGAATCTATGGAAATCAGGTGATTTGCATTCTTAAATTGGCTTGATTAGAACACTTGGTCTGTTTGAATGAGAACAAAAAATTATTAGATATTTTAGTTATAACCAGGAGGCCTTGAAAGAGTTAATCTCAAAGAGGAAGAGCCTATATGTACTTTGCTCTAAAACTTTACCACCCACTTCCTAAAGGTCCTCTCCTCCTCATCTACACACTTTGGAATAAAGGAAAAAAAGTCCCGTTTCCACTGACCGTCTTTCTCTCCCGCAGTTCTGACAGTTGAGTTAGCTATGCAGGTTCACATGGGAGCACCCCATGGCAATTCCTCAGTCGGCAGCACTTCCAAACCCAAGTCCTGCTCACTACTTAATTAAACAGTACGGTAACAGAACCTAGGCTGAGGACCCTCAAGCTGCCCAAGTGCTTCACCTCCTCTGGGCCGGCCGGCCGGTATGGCATGGGGCTGGTCTCCCTCTCCCTCCCTCTTTGCAGTGTGTGAACTCCTTGGATTTGAACAGCCAAGCTGAAAATAGCCGAGACAGATATAGCAACAAACTATCAGAAGCAAAGAAACATCCCCACGGGTTACACTGAGACTGAAGGCTCCTGTATCTTTCACACGCTCTAGAAGTGACATAAATCACGCCCCAGATACATCGTCCCCCGAATGGAGTGATGGCGAGGGATTTACCAAAGTGGCCGCGAGAAGGCCCACGCCGGAGCAGCAGCAAATGAATCGCAAACGAAAAAAAGAAACAGATATAGAGAGAAGCACACAAGCAGGACTTCCTCCAACTCTCAACTGTACCCCACCCATGAACATTTAAAAAAGAGAGAGAAAGAGCAAGAGAGCTGGAGAGCAAGGGAGTAAATCTCTCTCCAGGACCCGCAGGCCTGGTGCTCCCGCTTTCCACTCCTTCACTCCCCTCCAGGGCGCAACTCCTAGACAACTTGGTAAACAGTGACGGTGGGGATGAGGAGGATTTAAAGACTCAACTTAGGCACCCTGGACGTTCCTGCTTTCCCCAGCGAGGCCCCAGGAAGCTGGCACCGCGGAGCCCGGGGAGAGGAGAGCGAAACGGCAAAGAGCAATCGGAGGGGGACCAACCTGACACTCTCCATGTAGCCGCCTGGCGCGCGGAGCCGGGCTGGGGCGCGCGCGGCCGGGCTGGGGTCCGGCGGGCTCGGCGTGCGGCGGGCGGCGGGCGGGCGGACTGCACGCGCGCAGGGCGCTCCGGCTCGGCTCGGGGCTGGCGAGACGCGCCGCGCCGCGCCCACCCGCCCCGCCCTGCTCCACCAATCACAACCCGCCTCTAAACACCCCGCGCCGCGCCCCACACAATGGGCTCCGCGGCCCGCGCCCCGAGCCGCGCGCCCCGGCCCCCTCCGCGCCCGCCGCGGCAGGTGAAATCACGCGCCTGCGAAAGCCTGCTTTTGTCTGGAAAGCAACTCCACTTAATTGCTGTTAACCCTTTGACCCGCCTCTGGCTGACGTCTGGGCGGCCGTCGCCGGCACCGCGCGCGCATCTCCACGGCCAGGGCCGCCGGAGTGGGGCCCCGCGCGGGCCGCGTGTCTGTTTCGTCCAGGACGCGGACAAAGAGTTGCCCTGACCTTTAGGAGCCTCCCGGGAGGCCGGGCCCTCCGCGGCCGAGTGCAACGCTAGCCACCGCTCCAGGCCGCTGTGCAGGCGGGAAGGGATGCGGGCCTCCGAGGAAGCGCTGGGAAGCGCTTTCCTCGAAAACGGCCTTCGCGGTAGAACTTTCGCTTCACGTCGATGGTTTCCCGAGCCTTCGCAGCCCGCCTCCCCTTTCCTTCCCAGAGTCGGGCTCGCCAAACTGTGCTGGTTTGCGCAGGAGAAAACTTAACCCGACCCGGGACTGAAATAAATAACAACCAAACGTGCCTCATCTCCGAACCCAGCTACTTCCCCTCTAGAACGACAGCTGCGAAAGAAAGCCTCTGCCACACGTTTGCTAAGAAATAATTCTTTAGATTATTTATACAACAGCAGCCACAACACAAGCTCTTCTCAATAAGCACATCAAGATGACATTTCCTCTTACAAATAGTTGCTTCTCTTTAATCTATCAAAAGCTGAGAATTGTTTTTTTTAATAAAGTCATTAATATGATAAACTTTGTTATCCCAACCGGTGCAATTTAAAGGTCCGGTTAATCGATTTCAGCAGCTTCCGAAATCATCACTGAATTTACCAGTTTCTAACTTAAGAGAAAAACTTTCTGGCCTATATATACATACATAAATGACAAAAGAGCCTAACATTTTAATTATTTTTCCCTATACATTCGAGGAAAATGGGTAGTGACATCAGTGCTTATGAATTTTTCCCTCAATTAAAAATCTAACCTATTAATGTATTTACTTGAAAGTATTTTTTTGATTTCATGTGTATTAAAGCTATTAAATGTAGGATTATATGAACCAGAAAGCATATTGATAATAGTTCCAATCAAGCAAAGGCCTGAGTTTCAACAGGGTCACCAGGGAACAGAGTCCCTCATTCATCTGGCTGAAAAAGGGACAAAAGCACCAATTGACACCCATGTATGACCAGATATTAGATGGGCAATGTGAAGACTGCTCTCTACTTTAAAGTGTTTTTGTATCAGATCACAAATTAATTAAGGGTATTTTTTTTTCAGGTCACAAAAGTGTGACCCCACCCTCTCATGAATATTCAGTAGAGAACCAAGGCCTGTCTTTTTTGGGGGGAACTGGACCTCTTCAATCTGCTAGATTGTCCAGTCCCCAGAAACAGTGAAGTCTTGACTGTTAAAGAAACAAGGCACTCTTTCCGGAGATGGCAGAGCCCCAAAGTAGGAAATAAAAATATAGGAAGTTCTCTCCAACCAATGCACAGCAAGAAAGTGGAATCGGTCATTTTAAAAAACACAAGTGATATTTTTCAAAGTATTAAAATTAGAGGTTTAACCTCTGTAAAAAAAATGTGCATTTTAAATAAACAATTTATTTTTATTTTTAAAGGATTAAGCTCTTCATGAGGCATCCATAAAAATCACGCATGCCTTAACATGCAGGACTGCCTCCGATGCAGGTCAGTGTTTCTCAGTTAATAGTCTCCAGGAGCATCAAAACAAACAATAAACAAACAAGCAAACAAAAACATTACAGACGCTTACGACCCAGCTGTGCAGACAAGCCTTCCACAAAATAATTACAGTGATGCAATGCAAGTGGTTACTCAAGGACTAAATTGCATGGCAGTGGCTTTAAGCACCATGGGAGCAGGGAAGATCACCAGGAGCTTGAAGAGGGTGGGAAGGCCCCTTGGGGAGGTGCTGTTTACAGGACTGATGGTTTGGATAATGGGAGAGGTGACAATATAGAGAGGGAAATGGCTTAGCATGCAAGCTCAGAAGCCACCTGGATTCCAGTCCACCCTCTCTCCAAACAGACATGTGACATTGTGACTCAGAGACTACTTGTGGGTAAAGAAATGGACCAGTTGTGATGAACCTGAAAATCAGCATAGACCTGGCCATGTTGGTAAATTCTATCGACTCTCAGGATTCTCTCATAGGGTCCCTTGTATTTGCTCTGTGTGTAGGATTCAATGTTTGTGAAAGGGGAACCTACCTCGGTTGGATACAATGTAAAACAGTAAAACCTACAATGACTTAAAAGACGTAATTAATGCCATTTTTTTCATCACCTTGAATGCAGGTCATTTTGAAAAGGTGGAGGAGGAAAAAGAAGAGGAGAAGAATTACTTAGATTGGATTGTGGGGGCATTAGTAGGGGTTACTCAGTACAGGGTCTCAAGGACTTGCCGTAACTTGAATAGGAACTGCAATCCCATTTCATAAAGGAAGAAACTGAGAAAGGTGAGGTTTTTTTCACCCCTACAAATCAAATACACCTAGCATCACAGGCTCACATGAAGAAGCAGATATTGTATAGTTAAAACAAAAAGAGAGGACAACATAAAAAGAATGCCTGGGGTGGGGGAATGGAAGCCTCATGTTTAAGGAAGAGTAAAAGGAAATGCTAAATCTCATACTTAAAAATATTTTTGATGCCCACATCCTAACACCCACAACAGACACAGTCTTGTTCAAACACCACATATTAAGAAACCTGTCAGTTGCTAAATGAGTCCATTGTGGAGCTGGCTGTGCACTTAAGAACAGATTACTATGATCCCACACCCAACTCTAACCACCAAATAACACACCTGGGACTAGAGTCATGGATTCTTTCTGGTTCTGCTGAGCCTTAGCTTGAACACAGAGGAAAGTGAAAGGTTTTGCTGCCCATTCCCAACTGTGAATAGAGATAACATGTACTAGAAGAAGAGGCAGAAGGAACATCTCAACATCTCATCAGGACATTATTCCACATGCTGATGAATGGCAGGACACTGAGGATGTGGACATAGCTACAGGCCTTGCCCCACATGCTTCTCAGCCCTAGCTGAGGACCTGCTTGGCCAGAGCTGCTTGGAAATAACAAGAGAAGGGACACAAAGATGGGCACAAAAATGAACTGCTTGATGGGAGGTCAACATGTAATTCAGGTTCACTGTCTTCTTCCAAACAACCCTTGTATTAACACTTGTTTCCTTTCCCTTTCCCAATTAATTTAGTAGAGTACCCAGGACATATTCTGAAGTGACAGCTTAAAGAGATTCAACCCACTGATTCTTTCACTAGAGAGAAATAGCTGAAGCCATGGGAGTACAAGATTTCAGCCCAGCCATGTGTTTGATGGCTTGCTCAGGGAGGCTCACCTCCAAAGTATTGGAATATTCCTCCAAAGACCACCAACAGGGCAGCCAATTAAAGTTACTAAATTGCAAAGCAGTGCTCCATTCCTGAGATTTGGGCATTTGTCTCCAAGGAGCCATCATTTCGTCTTGATTTAAGCAATGCTTTTACTTAAAAATATAAATTAATACATCATCCATCTATAGGGAGCTACAGCAGTTAGCTCCACATCCATACTGTTTATGTGACTGTTATGTTTATGTTGACAATGAAGCTAATTATGTTGTTTTCTTCCCGCATCTGCTACTTTGGCCAAGAGAAAAGATTGAGAGTTCTCTCCATTTCACAGGAGTTTAAAATTCTCTTTTTGACATGCTCCAAATTGCTGTTCACATCTTCATTTAATGTAACATTTTAAATGCCAGTGTCTTTGGTTAATTTATATATAAACAGCATGACATGTCAACATTGAGGTAACTTATGAATGATGGGTACATGAGCTGTGGAAAACATTTCTCAAAAAAAACCCATCATGCTAAATGTAAAGACATTCATAAAACATCACAGGTAAACAAAATCACTCATGGAAAAGAAAAATGGCAACATCCTTTCTTAACTCTCTATCTAACTGACAGTAATAAATTACTGCCTCATTTATGATAAAACTATAATCCCCATTTTAACATGATGTGAAATTTATTAGTGGACTGCCTCTGCCACGAGGTTAGAGCACATTACACTGACTTGCGTGAAGTTCTCAAAAGGTACGCGCTTTGGGGCAGAAGAGCATTCCCCAAGGGGCTTTATCGTTAGTTATCAGGGGAAAAGTCACCACCACCAAGTATGACTTGTAATTTCCCCTCCCAAGAGTGACAGCATTTACAACACACCCACATGCCAACCCTCAATTTTAAGCATAATCAGAACTGGGCATTGAAAGGGAAAAAAATAGGGCTCTTGGGGAATGAAATTCTATTTTAATTTTTTTACATTTAATTATGCAGCAATCACTGAATATCAGATAAAGGCAACCCAGCACCTTTATTTAGTGCAGTCTGCCTTTTGGGAGACCTGTGCTGTGCAGCAGCCCAGTGAGGAAGTGGAAGGAGCGTGTCCCATCCTGCCCTTGGAACAAAGCTCACAGATCTTCCTCCCATACATCGCCACCCTCCTCTGACCCTGGGTTGACACACCCTCGTGTCAAAACCTTCTTTACGCCTGCCCTCTGCTGGTAAGCCTGCCAAGATTAGGAAATTTCGACTACCTCAACTTATTCGGAAGGCAACTTTTAAAAGCCAGAGAAAGGACATGTAGTGAACTATTAACTGGAATATATAAATTAAGACACTGAAACAAAGCAGGGGGAGGGGCAGCCCTGGTGAAATATGGCACTTTTAATGTAAAAAAGCACATTCGTCTATTCTATTGCCTCCTCGCTCACAGCTCAAGAGTGCCAAACTATATTTTAGCCTGCCTTGGAGTAAAACCTGTATTACTTCAGGGCATCTTGCCTTCTTTTGCTCATTCTCTGGGGAGAGTGTATCAGTGCATTTTCAATAAAACACCTTCTTAGCTGTAATGGGCCACTGTTCCCATTTCAGTGGTCCCTAAGGCTTCATGATACAGTATATTTAGCTGACTTGTGTTCAAGTTTTCTTCTGGCACTCATAAGATCCATAAGAAGGAGAAAAGGGAAGGAAAAAGCAAAAGAAGAGGACTTGCCTATCCTTTGTTTAAGTGAGAAATCAGTTAACTTTGAGGCGGCTTAGCTGGCATGACTTCCCTAGAACAATGGCATGTGCTCCCAGCCCCTCTCACAATACTGGGAACGGCCATGTGGCACATACGAGCCAGACTCGAGGCTAAAGAAGAGCTCTGGGCATTAGGGGGTGAATTTCCACAGCAGTGTGCTGGGGTTTAACCACGCAGCTCCTGTCAGTGTGAATGGGAAGCACGAGGCCCATACAAATCCCTGCATACCATTTCAAAAATATATCTCCAAGACGGGAAAATGAAGCTTAGCACTTGCAACCTCAAAAGCATTCAGGAAGTAGCACTCTTGACAGCGCTTTAGATGCCGAGTAAATGCTCTTATAAAGAACACCCAATCCAGCCAACAATAATTCTTACACCAGGGAAGCCCACACAGGGCTGCGGAATCCCCTCCAAAGATAATTGCCTTCCGCACTACGTGGCATGGAAACCACTACATGAAAAACATTTTCTGGGACCTCCACCTCTCAAAGGCTCACTTTTCTTAACAGTTACCAGTTACACACACACACACACACGCACGCACACACACACACGCATGCACATGCATGCGTGCTACCTTTAAGGACAATTAGATAAAGCTCAATGATGTGTCTTCTTTCTAGAAAAAAGCTAGGAGACCAGCTCTTGGTGTAGAGGAAGTGGAAAACTGTGAAGACAGGATATGTCTCAGAATTCACAAACAGAATCCTAGGCCCATAGCAGGTGAGCAATCTTGGAGTCACACTCCTCACCTTGTGAAGTCTCAGGCACCTTCTACATAGTCCTGGATGCTAGGACTCATTCATCAGGCCAGAAAGAGACAGGAAGACCTGTTTTACTCCAAAATGGCCTCAAGTACTTGTTTTAACCCTGACATGATACAGGTGCAAGTCCTTTGTCATAACTAATAGTGTGATTGTGAGTGGATCACCTCAACACTCTGGCATACACATCTCATCTAAATAAAGACAAATATGGGTGAGATACAAGGTATGGTGTCTTTAATAACAATAACAACTACAACTATCATCACTGACTGCTTCCACTGTACTAGGTACATGCTGACACTAGCAAAGGACTCATCTCCAGGTATCTTCTGTTTACAATTAAGTTCCTATACAGAACTACCAGAAATATAGTTAAAAAGCAGGCTTTTCGAGCTTGGGAATCACTATCAAGTCAACAGTAAATCAGAAAACAAAAACAAAAAATGTTTTGTGGGAATCACTGGAAAGTCTTTACTGCGGTTCTTTCTAGGTCACAAACACCGAGAGACACCAGCAACTTGGAGTCCACAGAGAAAGTCACACACTTTAAGACCTGCGTGCCTTTGAATGAGCTCTCAGAGTGTAAGTACTGGACTTCCACACCTATTTATGTGCTTTGTGCTTGTAATTTTTCCCTCTTCCTTAATTATCTTGCTTTGTCTCTGTAAAACATGCCGGCTCCCACCAACACAATCTGTGAGTACCTGGTCTGACACATCCCTCCTCCCAGGCCATCTGCCTGCTTCTGTCTGATACTGGAAAGGAGAGGTGAACCAGGACAGTTTTTTGTATCAGGTTGCTGGCTAGAAGTAGGGTGAGTGGCTTTTCCATCTCAGGTTGAAGCTAAGATGTAGGTTAGATTATAAGAGAAATTTGGAACTAAGATACTAGATACTATATATTTGGAACTAAGATACACTGAGATACTAGGGTCCTCTTTTGAAGTCCAGTGATATCTTGATGTCTCGAGAAAATTCCAACAGAAAAGTATGTAGTCTGCAGGTCAATTATTTATTTTTTATTATTTCAAATGGCATTTTATCCTTCACAAGTAAAAGCAGCAGATGAAGCAGGACGCTTTCAGATCATACAGAACTTCTCTCTTTTCAAACAAATAAGGCATTGTGTTTGAACAATAGGAGGAATGTCTAATTGATCTTAATTAAATTCAGTGATGTCCTATTTTTCAGATGGGTCAGGACACATCTATGTAATGTCACAATCCAGCAGGCCAGACTTTGAAATTAGGGAACTCTGTGGTTAACTGTTCTCTGACACCCTTTCTTCTCCATCCACCTTTCCACTGCACTGCTAGCTGGTTCTACCCTCCAACCTCACTCTCTCACTTGTACTCTTCTCTCTACACTATGCTAATCCTGACCTCTTCTTGCCTGGCTTGGTCCTCACAGTATAACCCCAGCAACAGCAATAACGCTGCCTTGGCTAGCCTTCTCAAGTTGCAGAGCCCTACACATCCTATCTCATCACATGCACAAGGACCCATGAAACACTAATCCTACTACCTCCTGCACATGCAGATAGTCACCTAGAGCTTGGAGCACAAGGGATATAAGTTTGAAGTCACCATTTGCTATATATCAGCAAAGTAAGGAAGTCATAAAAGTTTATTTGTCTGCATTTCCTCATCTGTAAAGTAGAAGCTATTATCTGTCTCATGGATAGATAGTTCAATGTTTTTGAGGGGGTGTCAATTTTAAAAATCATTTTCCCTGATTTGAGAAGACTCATGTATCCACTATATACCAAGCTCCCAGTCCACAAGTGTTTGGTCAAGCAACTCCCCTAATGTTGGTAGCTACTAGGGATTTGGTTGAGGTCTCTTCTGGAACCAGTCTCCTGCATTACCTTGGCTTTTTGCTGGCTACAGAGCTCAGGTGACATTGAGACAATGGCTAAGAAAACAAAGACCATAGCCAGTCAAAAACAGGGATGTCACGGAAATCCTATGAGAGATTGCCTGTCACAAATTGGGGAGAACTTCTTAGGACTTTGGCACAGGGTTTGACAAAGGAAGGAAAAATAAGGAAAAGGCTTGTGTCTGGTAACAGGATGGCTGAGAAAAACAGCAATACTCAAGAAAAGCATGTGATGAATGCATTTCCCATAGCATCTCTTAATCTTTAAAACAACCCTACGAAGTAGGCAGCATTGTACCCATTTAACAGATACAAAAATTGAGGTCCTGAGAGCTTAAATTACTTAACCAATATTTCAACGCTAGTAAGGGGGGCATTTGAACTTGAAAGACCCCAAAATAGTGTTTTTATCCTATCTGCAAACTGGAGACCAACATGGGGCCTGGGACTAAGACTGAGAGAACAGAGAGACTTTTCCAGTTTCAATTCCTTGTAAAACATATATGATCGAATCACACCAATTGTTCAGCTGGGGTGGAACCTAAAATAACGCAAAGATAAAATTCTGATAGCCCCTTTACTTCTGACACATATGAAGAAGTGACAATCCGCAGCTGGGCCTGGAAGGATGTAGGAGTCAGAGGACTGAGGCACTGGGAAGAGGCTCATGCATTCTTCTGAGCTACTGCTCCTTGGTTAAGGAGCTTCTCCCACTCCCCTCTCCACTGGTGGAAATACTTTTCCTCTTATCTCCTTTTACCATTACTGAGCATGGGGTGGTGGTCCCCAGCCACGGCCTGGACATGACATAGACTCTCCTAGGCTCAGATGGGACAATAAAGCATCAGGCTGTTGGGGCCTATTGTCTTTGATCATCAAAAGCAGGCAGACAACTCAGCATGGTGACCCTGGCAAGGGACTGCTAGAGATTCTCAGCCTGGTCACACCTTTTCCTGGCTGTAGTTTTGGTAAATTAACAATCTCCATGCCCGTCAGTTTCCTCATCTATAAAAGGGAACTGGTCCTAGAACTTTACCCACATGAGGATTAAATGAGATAAAACAGGTCAACATCTTCTCTATTGCAAGCACTAAAATGCTTCCTAACATCATCATTATTGCTAACACATACCACATTTCTTCCAATTTCTCCCTTTGGCCATAATGAAACTGTAGAAGCAAAAATGTTATAGTGCTTTCTTGGACTTCTTATTTTTCCATGCTATAGGTAGTGTGGATCCTAACTCCGAAATTTAACTAACCAGCAGCTCTTTTGCCCAGTGAGTCTCAATAATGGAAGACATTTGGTCATTTTATTTTTAAAATCCAAAGTAATTATGGCTAGAATCATCACCCAAAGGCAAAATGGCACCCCATTTGAGTTTTCAGGTATCCCAGTGTGCCACAACCACCAAATGGGTCATCACTTGAATGTATGAAGGAGTTTGGTGGCCTGTAAGTACTGTGTTCTCAGAGACCCACTGAGTATTTGGGGGAAGGTCAATCTTTCCAAAGTTCCAAGAATAACTAACTGTGTGTAACCAACATGAAATCTAATTTTCTGAAACCGTCTGCCTATATTTTCACAGTATTTTGCTGGAAGGGACCTGAGGCTAGGAAGGAAAGCCTTCCATGGAGTCCCAGCCAGCATGGGACAATGGGGGGGGGCTCAGTTTGTACCCTAATAGCATTTAATGGCTTAATGGGGTGATTTAAGATTTTTTTTCCAGAGTTTCTAATCTTTATACTATCCAAAGGAATGGAAATCTCCAATGCTTTCAGAGCACAGAGTATGACACCAGCCATCAACTGATCAATTAAACAGGCATCCAAGGAGCAGAGAAGAGGAGGCTCCTGCCTGAATGGAATAGGAAAAGGAAACTTCCAACATAAGATAAAGGTTATGCTCAGTGTGAAAGGATAACACTCTGCCCCGGGGACTTGGGCAGACAGGGTGAGGAAGGTTATTTGAGCTACTAGAACAGCATACACAAACTTCACATAGAAGGCAACACAAGCCCACACACTGGGGCTGGTGATGGATTCGGCATGGCAGAGGCAATTATAATTCATGCTCTAGCTTTGTTCTTGAACATCACATAATTTTTATTTTTTTCTTAATTTCACCTGTATTTGTTAACAATTTACTCATTTTTTCTTCACTCACCGTTTTGCACGTGGTCTGTTTTTCATCCATATCATGTGCTTGATAAGCATGATCTCTCCTTGCTTTGACCCCATCTGGGACAAACACACATGTGTACCTTCTCCCAAGTTCTCAGAGTTTGATCTTCCTTATTGCTACTCTGGTATGATCTCCAGTGTGACTCCTTAGCTTCCGAGTCAGAGATTTTGATTGAGTGGATCTGTGCTAGGCCTCGAGAATATTTTGGAGGGTTAGTCTACCATTCAAATAGCAGCTGGAAGCCACTGGGATAAAGTTAAGAAGCATGGACTCAATGATTGGATATTTTGGTCACAGAAGTATTTAAATAATATTACATGAGACATGAGTAGTTTATTATTCAATAAGTAGAACAAAAACTTGAAGAGGACTCACATCCAAGGAGGGACAAACTTTCAAAACACCAAGTACTCCCCTGCTGACTTCCAGGGAAGAAAGAGAACTCTAAAAAAACCAGTGTACAAGGATGACCAATGCTTGCTCCCAGGTCACCACCTACCCCTTGGTGGCAGGGTTCCAATCTCCAAATCATGAGGGAGTTGTTTTACTGCACTTTCTCCTAGCAGCCTAGATTTATGGGGATGAGGGTGGCTCTTGCTCCTTTTTATTCACTTGTTCTTTATGAATTGAAGGGAGAGGTGAGGGAAAAGACAACTAGAGCCTTGTCTGTACGGGGAAAGTGAATGTTATAGAAAAGCAGAAAGGAGCCATGTCTAAACAAAAACCATTTCTCTGTTAGGCAAAATTATCTTTCCCAACAGAAAATCAAGCACATGTGAACATTTAAGACTGTAAAAGAGGCCACTAACCTAGCTGCCTTCCTGGCTAAGTTTAGGGTAGGACCACTTCCCTGACTTCCTGGAGCACAATGTCCACTCATTTGAGCATTTGATTAATACTGAATTAGCCTTCACGTGCAGCTCATCAAACGTTGGATCAATTTACAAACAGCTATTATTTTTTCTCACCCCTCTTGCATTTCATTTGTTTCATGCATATGTTTTCTCTAAACTTTATGCTCTGAGGGACAAATTTAGTACTCTTCTTATCTACCTGTGTGGTATATATAGCATAGTACTAAACAAAATACTTGCTAAGTAAGAGCATCTCTGTAAGATAGACATTTGACAACAAGAGAAACATTTCCATATTGCCATGTTAGGGACTAAACTCTATCTGTGAAAATTTTATAACTGGCTGGCTTCACATACAAAAAGTGCATCTGCACAAAGCATCCATGATAAGATCCTCTGAAAGTAAAAACAACAAAACTGAATGCAAACTATGATTCAGAGATCACAGAAGTAATTAGATTTTATAGCTTTGGGTAAACTTATATTACTTCGTCCAAAACAAATGTACCTACTAAAGGTAGACAGCTATTCAGATTTTTAAAAAATCATCTCTCTTTCATTCTCACTGATTTTATCAATTGAAAGGAATTCTTCTGAATGGATATAAGCCTGGGAGGACAGGAAAAGCCGTTTCCTAAGCTGCTGCCAGTCCAGGACAAGCTGCAACTAGATCTTCTTTGTCCAAGGAGTCTCCTCACTATTTGGCTTTGCCTCCCAAAGGTCCTTGCAGATGCAGCTAAGAGGGGGAAAAAAAAGAGCAGGAGGGAAAATATACAGGAAGGCAAAAGACCACCTTTCCCTGGGCTATTAAACAGCCCCAACCAGTGGGAACATGAATTCTTTCCCTCTGAAGGAGAAAACCTGGGGCTGCTACTTCTCTTTCCTAACCTGGATTCTGGGCACTGCAGACTAAAGTATGATGTGTAAGGTATGAGCAAAAGATATGGTGAATGTCTTCAAATTTTTTAAAAAGACATTACAGTAAAGGACATTGCCATTCATCCCCCTCACAATACTTGCCCTTGCTTTGAACACACATCCCATCATTCTTGCTGCTTTCTGAAGCAGCTCTGGAAGTTCTCTTTCATGAGTGTTTTTAAATGTATTGTCACGACTGCCTTGATGTTGTGAATCTATTCAGCACGTTTGCCTTTCCTGGTGATTTTGACTTTGGGGAAGAGCCAGAAGTCACACTGAGCCAGACCTGATGAATAAGGTGGATGGGAACACATCATAATGTTTTTATTTGGCAGAAATTGCCATAACATTTTGGACTGATTCAAGACATGGAGGCAGCCACAAAAGGACACTCATGAAAGAGGACTTCTAGAACTGCTTCACAAAGCGGCAAGAATGATGGTGTGTGTTCAAAGTGAGAGGGGGATGTTTTGAGAGTGGAATTAATGGCAATGTGTCTTTGAGTGTAATAAATTTTTATTTAGACAAATACTGTATATTTTGATCACACCTTGTAGTCTCAACAGCTGACAGTATTTAAGCCTATAGGACAACTTTGCCCCTTCTCCCTAAAGCACTAAATGGGTTCTAGTTTCATTTAGAACACATAGTCAGCATTTGACAAGTGAGAAGCAAGGCTTGGCCCTCACCCCTTCTAAAGGAGTGCCAAGCATTAAGCATAGTGGTTCAGATGGTGTCAGGGCACTAGTTCAGCAGGAAGGCAGGGGCTCCATTCCTCATTATTCTATTAAACAGACTAAAGCCCTTGGTACTCCTGCTCCCTGCTAGGTCCTGATTGGCCCCTACTGGTTTTACAGTCATCCCATAACTTAACTGTCACATGAACTGCTAAGTTGCCGCTCCTCACTCCTCACTTGTATCACCGAATGGTATTTTGCATTCATTCCCATTAAAGCTCTTTTTCATTTTAATCCACAATTTCAGCCTGCTGAGACTTTCTTTTTAATCTTTGGTCTTCATTTCAGAAGATTAACTCTTCCTCATCCTTCATAATATATACAGTTTCTATTATCTTTAAATTCTTGGGATGGGCCAGGGATTTAGCTCAGTGGCTCCGCCACCTGCCTCGCAAGCGCAAGGACCCGAGTTTGATCCCCAGTACCAAAAAAAAAAAAATTCTTGGAATCATGTCATCAGAGATATAATGTGATCATTTCTTTAATTTTGTGTGTTCTAGTGTTTCACAACATCTAAACTGAGTGCTACTACCATTAGTTGACAATCTCTAAGCCCTGCTTCCTGTCAGGGATTATTCACAAGTATCCCCCACTCCCAGGGAGGACAATGTCAGTTCCTCTCCTTCTACCGCCTCACTTATCAAAGTGCCTGGTTCTTAGGAGGTGCTTCATAAACAAAGTTTTGCATGCATGGGTGAATCCCTACTCAAGTCTTCACCATAACCTTGTGAAGATGCTATTCCAAGTCTGTTTTCATAAAGAGCCTAAAGGACTAGAATTCACTCAGAGATGGGCACCTGTTACATGGACCCAACATCTACAAAAATGCCTAGAAGTCTTAAACAACATGTGCAGGACACACTAATTACTCACTTCAGAGCCTGGCCCCCCAAAGAGGGACTCCTCTTCTTGTGTCTCCCTAGCATGAACCATACCCCTCCAATCACCCCTCCTCTCAGCCTTCTGTTTCTCCTTCCTGCAGAAACAAACGGGCTAGAGAAATTTCCAAATTAAAACCTGGCAATGGTTTCTATATTCTTGTTTCCTAAACCTATAAATCAAAACTGTCTAAACAGGTCATAAATGTTCCTCAGCAACATAATGGGAAAAGTTCTGATTTATGGTGTCGGTAGAATAATTTTAAATAATTACATAAGAGTTTTCAAAAAATGCAATTAACACCTTTAGAAGTTTTCTACATGAAAATGAATCTCTAGAGATGAGTGTTCCCATACTTAAAGAAAGCCAGTTAAAAAAATAAAAATACAGCTTACAAGATGTAATTCTGCCTAAATGATCCTATGGAGACAGTGTATAGGAGTTATTACTTACAATGAGCATTCACTAGCATGACCATACCAGTAAATGTTTAACACTGTCACACTGTCACACAATAACAACACAATCATTGTATGTCACTATCCAACATCAAAATTAAATCACCAAATAAACATCTTGTTTCTCTTCAGTCCCAGCTGATGCCTCTCTCCCTCTGTGCTGGTTTGACACATCCTACCACACTGTCCTTTGGAACACTTCAAATCCTCCTACCTGCTCTTGCAAATCTGGCCAATGTTCTTTCCTTCCTCTTGCTCTTCATTTGTGATTCATCTCCTCCTTCAAAATCCAACCTTTGCAGATGAAATCACTCCAAACATCTTTCCTTAACCCTGACTACCCTGGGTACCAAGGCAAGTCTTATCTCTGGTTTTCCTTTGTGAGGCCTCCCATGCAGTAATTATGACTTTGCTCAATTAACCAACTTCCTAAGCTCACTGAACACATGCTTTCTCTATCACTTATTCTTCACTTTGGCCTATTTTGACAACATTCTCTCTGAAGCGCGTACCTCCACAGGAACATTCCCATTGGACATGGCACAATGAGGAAAGCTCAGATGAAACCTTTTAATTAAATATGCATAGTTTAATGCTACCTGTTCTGCATTTTCTTCTAGATTTATATCTAATTAGCACACTAAATAATAATGAAACAGAATCTGACTTTTCTTCAGGTTCTTTCAGATGCACTGGAAATTTGAAAAACATTCTAACATTTCACAGTTCAAATACAAAAATGGTCTAAGGTATCTCACCAATTAATTTAATACTCTGTACTTTTGCTCAGTGACTATACAAAGAGAAACTTCCAGTCACCATCTTGGCCCCAAGGTCAAAGACAAAGATGTAGAATCATAGAAACTTTGATCTGACATTGATTTAGAGATCATCTGAATCCCACCCCCTCATTTTCCAGATGAGAAAACTCATGCCCAGGAAGGAAAAATGACTAGCCAAAGGTCATGCGTCTGAATAGTTACTGGCAGAACCGAGACCAGAACCTAAAACTTCTGACTCCTAAATTAAGCATTCTTTCCATTGCTTCACACTGCCTGATGGGGCAGATACACAAAGAACCACAAAACTAAAATAATCAGCCTCCAACACTTAAAACTTGGTTTTGATTGGGAAATATGTAGAGAGATAGTAATCATTGTGAAGAGCAGTACTTTTTGTTTTTGCTATGAATTATGAATGAAAAATATATTTACCAAAAAAGACATAAAACATCAAGATTTAAATCACCTTCTGTGGCCACCCACATTTCACATGTCTAAATATCTATGTCACTCCACTCAGCTATTAATCTAGAGCTGAGCTGTCCAATATGATGGATACTACTCACAGGTGGCTATTTATATTTAAGTCAATTACACTTAAATGAAGTAAAAAAATCAGTTCTTCCATCACAAAATCACATATTTGAAGTGCTCAAAAGCTAAAGTGGCTTGTAACTATCATACTGGACAGTGCAGACATAAAATATATCTGCCTTTATAGAAAATTCTACCCGACTCTGCTTAGAGTCTAGAACACATCAGTCTATGAAATGGGTATAATATAAAACCACTACAAAGAGGAATGGTATAGCTGAAATGTAGACATTTTTTGAGTAAAAAAAGGACTAAAAATATTCTAAGGCAATGTTCTCTGGTTTCTGATGAGGGGAGAATTCTAAGAAATTTACCTCAATTGCTCTTCTAAGCACTAGAGGCAATTAGTTGCAGGGATGGGATTAAATGTCAGGAGTTGTCCAACTCCAAAGGAAATGATTCTTCTACTAAACCTGTTGACAAATAAATTAATATGGTAGGATATAAAGGGATAAACAGCCTACTTCTCTATTTTCTAAAAGGAAAATGGAAGTACAACAACATATTCCTTGTCTATTCTTGGTTTACATGATTTCAAGAGAGCCATCTCTATTCAGAAAGACTGTGAGGTATTCAGAAAGGCTGAATGTATGGCTCAGGCCCACCAATCATTATATTCCCCTCTTCTTAGTCAAGTTCACACACAGAGGAGACCCAAGTCATTCAAGAAATGCACGGGTCTTTATTAGAATTACTGGGTAAGAGACTCTCTTTTTTCTTAAAGAATTGTAAAATTATAAATATGTGATTCTGAAACTCTCAGAAGCCATTTTGCCTCTACAAGAGAAAAACATGACATAGAACAGAGCCAACACAAAAAGAAAGCAGAATAGAACAAGGGAATAAAACCAGTCCTGATGACATTATCCGAGTGCCTCTTTCCAACTATGTCCAAAGGCAAGTAAACACATCAATCACTAGGTTTCAATTTGTCACATGTGCATTTTTCTTTAGATCACCCACATTTACAAACCCCTTCTTCAGGTATGCCTCCAACATCATTTTGAAGTTCAATAAAGTCTGTTCTATCTACCAAGGTCTGGGCTATCTTCAAGGTGAACATTTAAACTTTCAAGTTTTGAGAGCTACAGACCCCCCCCGCCCCGCCACCGCCGTCCTGCTCCACACACCCCATCATTTGCCAGTCTGTACTGGGTTCTCTCATTTGCATGGGGAAAGGTCCTGACTAATACAGGTACCTCCTTCCACAGGGAGATTAGGAAGTTGTTATACTAACACTTCCAATCAACCCTGCAAAGCACAGCAGGGGGGAAACACCAAATAACAAAGCACATGATGGCAACTTCAAGTCTCTGTCCATATGATGGCATTCTGGGAGGGATTCCCCATGTCAACCCCAATTACACCCAGGCTGTCCCTAACACGCATCAATCACTAGGTTTCAATTTACATGTGCATTTTTCTTTCGATGACCCAAATTTACAAAGTCCTTATCAAGGTATGCCTGTAACACCATTTGAAGTTCAACAAAATATGTCCTACTTACCAAGGACTGGGATATCTTCAACATATATAATATTTTCACCTCTAAAATAAACATGCACAGATAAAAGCTCTTAAATATAAATGTGATATCTTTTAAATATATAATATATATATTAATAAATATATATATATATCCCCAAAACATTCCTAAGGACACTTATGAAAGTACAGTTAAGACACTTTTTTTCCCCATTAAGTTTATTGGTACATTTTCGGTATAAAATACAGTTACGTTCATCATTGGGATCTTGTACCATTACATGAATATCTTGGTTCTTTTTTTTTCCCCATTCCTTGGCCCTCCCTTCACCCCCTCCACCCTTCCCTATTTCCAAAGACTTTGTTTCCATGTTTTTTCCTTTTCTCATATTTTTTCTTTACCCTTTTTTCCTTTCCCCTACCCCTCCCACTTCCCCTGCACCTTTAGAACTTTTCTTCCTGTTACACAATATCAATTATACATTTTTAAAATTACAATATCAAGATCTAGGAGACATTACCACAGATTTTACAGAATTTAAAAGGATACAGAAAGCATATTTCAAAAATCTGTTTTGAAATAAATTTGACAACTTCTAAGAAGTACCTTGGAAGACAAATTAATGAAACTAACTCTGGAGGAAATATAAAATTTGAATAGCACCTATTAAAGAAAGTATATTCCTAGCTTGAAAACCTACCTATATGACAACAACAGGCTTATATACATTTTAACTGATAGATTATATCAAACAATTGAAGCAGAAAAAAGAAGGAACATTTCTCCCCTCATTTTAGGAATTCAACATTGTGCTAATCCTAAAATTGGATAAAGATAATAGAAGAAAAAAGTATGAACATAGATAGAAATTTGTTTAACAAAACAATTAGAAGTCAGATCTGGCAGGATGTAGAAAGTGGTTTTGTTATAGGGTTGGCAGTGTTGGTTCAGCATTGGAAGATCCAACCCCAAAACTCATCATTTTAACAGAGGAAAAGAAAAAGCCATGTGATCCTGTCACTAGTTGGAGAAAAAGTATTGGACTAAATTCCACAGCTGTTCATGGTAAAAGCTATCAGGAGACTAGAAGTAGAACAGAACCTTCTCAACAGATTAAAGACGTACTCCATTCTTCCAGCAAGAACGCCTTATATGAATGAAGAAGATAACAATGCTTTCTCCTTAAGGTGGGGAACAAGGGCAGATATGCTTACTCCTTATCTGACCATTAAACTTTGAAACCTAGGCCCCACCAAAATAGTCTGACAATAAAATGACACAATTAGGATAGCACTGGCAAGGTAGAAGTAAAATCTTTGTATGTACATGAAATGATCATCTACAGAGAAAACACTAAGAAATCTCTAGGAGCCCCTAGAACTTGTACTTGAATTTAGCAGGATTAGAAAACACAAGGTATATATAAAAATTCAGGTCTGTGTATACTTGCTATAAATGAAGAATTGGATATTGAAATTTAAAAGTTATGTAGGAGTACGAAGGACCTAGCAAAGTTAAAAAAAACAAAAACAGTGTTGGAAGACATTTAGTACCTAATTTTAAGACTTCTTCTAAAGCTACAGTAATCAAGGCAGTGTTGGTGTAAGGAAAGACATATAGATCACTGGAATAAAACAGAGAATCTAGAAATAGAACCACACATATATGGTCCACTGAGTTTTGAAAGATTATTTAACATTAGCATTTTATAGACTATAAACTCAATTCAAGAGCCAAGGAAGAGATACTGTTTTCAGCAAACAGCACTAGAACACCTGGTATCCATATATAAAAAATTAACCTCAATCCTTTTTTTCCATACATGAAAATAACTTGAAGGGATCTATGAACCTAAATATGAAAGCATAAAAGTATAAAACTTTAAGAAGAAATTATAAGGGAAAATATTTATGAATTCAGGGTAGGCAAGAACTACCTAGGATACAAAAGACATGATGTATAAAAGAAAAAAACTGATAAATGAGATTCCATCAAAATTTAGAACTTTAAATGACATCATTAAAATGAAAAGTAGTCCTTAAACAGACCATATTTACAATGCACATAACCTATGACCAGAATATATAAAGAACTCTTAGAGCTCATTAATAGACAACCCAATTAAAAAGTAGACATAAGAAGATGATAAATAGCCAGTACAGCACAAGGAAAGGTGTGCAACTCTAGAATCAGAAAAATACTCATCAGTACAATAACAAGATTGAATTATACACTCATTAGGGAGATGAAGTTCAAAGTTTTAAAAGAGTTGTCATGACTTTTTCTTATTGTTGGATTCTCCCTCTTTGCGTTTAATTTGTCACACCCAACGGATTCATTCTGCTGGGTGTCCTGGGGTTGTGATCCTCATTGTCTTTTCCTAGGGTATTGTCTAAAATCTTTTGGAGTGCCGGTTTGGTATTCATGAAGTTCCTGAGGTGCTATTTATCATGAAAGTATCTTATTTCTCCATCAATTTTGAAAGATAGTTTTGCAGGGTACATCAATCTGGGTTGGAGGCTGTTTTCCTTTAGGGCTTGAAATACATCACTCCAAGCTCTTCTTGTCTTGAGGGTTTGCATTGAGAAGTCCACTGTGATTCTGATGGGCTTTCCTTTGTATGTGATTTGTTTCTTTTCTCTCACTCCTTGTAGAATTTTGTTCTTCTGTTGGATTTCTGGAATCCTAACTATTATAGGCCTATGTGTAGATTTTTTTTGATCAAGGCTAGCTAGAGTCCTATATGCCTCACTTATCTGTATGTCAAGTTCTTTTCCCCTCCTTGGGAAGTTTTCTGACATCGCTTCTGTGAACAGTTTTTTTATGTCATCTGCACTCTCTCCTCTTTATTCATTGACTCAAATCAGTCTTATGTTATTCTTCTTTGCATTGTCTAGCAGCCGCTGGACTGATTTCTTGTGTTCCTTTACAATTTTAAAGCAGTTTTTCTTTTCCTGGTCACTAATTGCAATCTTATCTTTTATATCTGAAATTCTATCCTCACATTGGTTCATTCTGCTGCGCAGACTTTTGATGGAGTTTTTAATCTCCTGGAAATCTGTTTGCATCTGTTTTATGGATTCCATTTGTTTCCTATGTTGGGATTCCATCATGTTCCTCAGATCCTCTATTTTTTTAATCTGTGTCCTCTCTAGATTTATTAATCATGTCTTGCACCATGAGCACAATCTTTGCTGTTATCTGAGTAATTATTTCTGATTTCATTTTTCCCAGATCCTCTTTTGTTGCCAGTTCAGAGAGTCCAGGTGGTTGAGTATTAGATTGTTCCATCTTGTTTCCCTTTGGGGTTGCTGTAGGTGATCCAGAAGTCTGTTTTTGAGGCTTGTTTACGTGTCTTGTCATTTCCATGAGGGGGGGTGTGCTTCTGGCGCCTGTGTGGCTCACCTTCTCTGCCCTAGGAGCTTGGGATGGCAGCGGGGGAGCTTCCTTCCAGGTGATGGAACTGGCTGAGCTTCTCTGCCCTAGGAGCTTGGGATGGCGGCGGGGGAGCTTCCTTCTGGGTGCTGGGACTGGCTCACCTTCTCCCAGTTAAGACATTTTAATCCAGTGAGTTTTCACTCAAAAATCTTCATTTATTGGCCTTTTTCACAAACTCTACACTGCTTTCTCACTCTTTAGTTTGTTTCTTCCTTTTCTAGAATCTGACATTTTAGTTTCTTTTTTGTTCTAGATGGTCTTTGCCAAATTATGACAATTATACTTTCATAGAGTCTGGCAATAAATGATTAAACAATCTGTTAGCAACTATTTCATTGTAATCTATACATTGTAGGGAAATGCAGTTTTTCTTTACGGTGGTCCATTCCAAAATGTCCACTGTATAAGAAAAGTCATCATATCTCTTATTAAAACCAGGTTTTAAAATATAGGATAGGTTTTTAATGGATTAACCTTGTTTTAAACAATGGTAACAATATTTTTTAAAAGCTTTGATTTCTCCTATATAAAATGAGTTTTAGAAATTAATCAATGCTTAAATATATGAATTTAGGCATTAGTCATTTCCCATTAGTGGTGTCTTTCTTTCTTTCAATTGATGATCTTGTCAGTATATATAGATTTCTATGCTTTTGTGCTTTCTGTCCAGCTCACCAATAGCTCAGAACTATTTTCTGTCTTCTATTTACCTTTTTCACTTCATTCCATTAAGATTTAGCATTCCAAAATTTCATTTTTTTTTTCTGTTACTATGAGAATTCTAGGTTTTGATTAGTGGGGTTCTTCAGATTTCTACTACTAATGCATATTTATATGGACCTATTGCTTTAGAATCATTAACAACAATCCAATCAAGTTCTGATAACATTATTAGCACTTTTGTGTCACATGCTGGGTGTCTCTGGCTAGGTGCTTTACGCTCCATTTTTCTTTTGATCTTTGGTAGGGTGGGTATCACTCAGGGCCGGCCATTTTGTAGATACTGAAACAAAAGCAGGGAATTTACTTACCCAAGGTTATGGTGGCATAACAGGATGCACACATATATCCTTTGTTTCTGAAGACTGGGCTGTGTTTTGATGATATGGCTGATAATTCTAAAATTGGACCTATGTATTTCAGATCAAAATCCTTCCCAATTATATCTTTTTGTAGCCCCAAACCTGAAACCAGTGTTTCATATTGATAATGGGTCCCATTCATCTTTGTCTCTGGGTTAGGGGCAAAAGAAAGCTTTGTGCTCCCTTAAATGGTGCCCACTGCTGTCTAGTTTACCCACCTAAGATTGTTAGTGAATTCCATATCAAAGAGATGTGTGAGCCTCCCAAATGGGCATCTTCTCTTCTAGGTGTATGACAACACAATATAACAATGTCATTACCATGCAATGAATTGAAAGGAGGGAGGCAGGTTATATTGATAAAAGCCATGCTACTTTTACTTTTAGAGAATCTGGAATTCTTGCTGCCTCCTCTAACCTCCAGGGATCTGTAGCTGGTAAGAAGATAAGGGTTGTCATCCCAGTCAACAGGCACCATCTCCAATTTCCCCAAGTCCATCAATGAGAGGCAGCCACTCAAACCCCGAGTTCTGTTTTTCCACTTACTTTCCAGGAATGTCTCTCTTCTAAATCGTGAGCGACATCTACTGTGACCCTGGGCTGCACACTTCTGCCCCAGAGCAAAGTAGAAAACCAATTTATGTAAAATTAAAAGCGATTTGCTTGATCCATAGCTTGCTTCCAACTTTCAACTGTAACACATTCAGCTAGAATTACAGGCTACTTCTTTGCCTGGCACTGGGGCATAGAATCCATCTAGGCACAACCATGGAGAATAAACATTACAGAAAAATAATGACTTTGGAAGCACCGGGCACCCTACCCAAACACAAGCTACATGTGTGTTCACAGATGGAAATGAACGGCTGTTTACCCTGAAGGCCCCATAAGGAAAAAGCAGTCACCTTTACAGTAAAATGCAAGTTACTATACATGCAAAAAACTGAGCTGAAAAGAAGGCCGAGACTGAATTCCAACAAACAGTTGTTTCAGTGACTTTGATTTCCTTGGGAGAGTCCAGTCCATTCAAGAATTCTGCATACCCCACAGAGCTGAACCGGAGAACCATTGAGATTCTAACATCAAGGCAAGGAAAGGGTTGCAGGTAGCTCAGTTCTTTCTTGGGTACAATGGAGCCTGTGTGACAATGTATTGTATCTTTCTCTATAGGCAGGTTTAGCAAAGTCAGAAACCCAGTGTTAATTAATCCAACAAAAGAAACAATACTGGTTCTGTCTGGCCAGCAGTTATGCAACATATTAAAGTTAATGTAAACAGGATCAAAGCTGCACCAGAGCTATTCTGACCATTTCCCGGATGTAACAAATAAGGGCATGCATTCTCTGTCAGTGTATCGCAGAATGACAACAGGAACCATCCAAAGTTTCCTGTTGAGAGATGCCAGCAGGTATTGACACAAGCTTCATAGTGTCTTTCTGAGACTTCTGTGGTTTAGCACTTTGTCAAAACAGGATACTATTTAAATTAAAAATTTACTGATGCAAGTTCAAAAAAACCCTGCCTTGCTGTTTTTATAACCAAATTCGTGGGTGGGGAAACTCTGGCCTTTCTTTTTTCTTTTTTAATGGCACCTTATATGGGCCTGAGAAGATACTATATTTAGCAGGTTAGTTTTGAGAAGGAAGGTATCTAAGCAAGATGACTATCACTTTCTATGAATTACTGTACACGTGAAATCATGAGCTTGTTATATTATGCAAAAGAGACTCATGTGAAACAAACAAAAATACATGTTTGCATGAATAAGTTTTATAAAATCTTTTGTGGGGAGAAAAAGGGGAAATACACCCTAGACTAGCCACAGCATAATGTGTCTGCCATATGAATCTGGTTTAGGATAAGAAAATATTGTTGTAGAGGCTAAGTCCTCAGAAGGACTGTGAGACTATTGTCAAGAAAGCACAGCAAACAGGTGACCATAAGCAGCCTGGTGGTGAGAACCCAGGGGCTAGAGAGCAGATGGAGCCTTAACGTCTGGAGAAGTAAAGCAAGTTCGGTTTTGCCTTGGAATAGAACCTGATACCTGTAAGAATCTCTCCCTTGATCAAGTTCTCTAACCACAGGTCATTCACATGGGCAGTCATGACCACCATCTCCACTATAACCAGCTTGGTTTTCCTTACAATTGTCTTCATCACATAACGTGGTGATTTAGTTTTCTGCTTAGCAGTTAATGCTCCGTGAGAATGTCCTCTCCATGAGGTCAGGGACCCTGTGGGTCTGTCTGCTACCTACCCTAGGCACCTGATAGAATGTCAAGAACAATCTAGCCATCAAATGATTTCTGAGATGTTGGATGGTGAATCTAATTACCAGACTGTTGAAGTTGTTGAAGGGACCTAATTGTTATTGAACTTCTGTCTGTGCATCTAACTACTTAACTGGCAAGACAATACCAATATGTTCAGAGACAACAGAGAGGCGGTTATGTATAAATATTCAACTACCTGTTTGCATTAAAATCACTTTGAGATGATTTTCTAAGGTCTCACAGATTTTAGAATATTCCCTTTGTTTCAGTGAAAAGGGAAAGAATGACATTGGAGGATACTGGAGAATTTAAGAAAGCATCCAAGTCACCAGAAATCTTAGCATGATACACCTGAATTTTTTTTTTTTTTTTTGGTCAATCTCTTCTCATTAGTAACAAGTAAGTCTTTTGGTGAGACACACAATACATTTACCAATGGCCTTGAACCAAAAATGTACCAAAGAACCAATGCTCAGGGCTCAGGCCACATGTTTGCTTTTAACCTTTTCTGTGCTCAACACAGCTGAAAGAAGTAACAACATTACAAACCACTACACAGGCCCACTCATGCAGTGATTCTAAACAGGGCTAATGCAAAGGCTGGTATCAAAGGTACCAGACTCTAAAACAGCACCAAAGAGTCCCATCATCTGGTATTCATGGCTTCTGGAGTCCTCTCTAATACTATGTTATGTCTTGTCTATGTGATCAATAAATATGGCAGAAGCAATGTTATGTAGTTTTTACCTAGGTCACTGGTATGTTTTGAATAAATGACCCATAAGGGTCCAATTGTTAGGGTTGGTCTTGGGGCATGCTCTGGAAGAAGACTGTGGGATACCTGTCTCTTTTTACATCCAAGGTATGGGGTGACCAGCTTGTTTTGCCTTGCATTCTGCACCATGATTTGCTACCATGCTGTAGGTCCTAAAGCAATGGGACTACCTGATCATGACACACAATCTCCAAAACTGGGAGCCAAAATAAAGCTTCTCTCCTTGTAACTGGGTTATCTCAAGTATTTGTTACACTAATGGAAAACTGAGTAACAGTCACGAAACACTCCGGATCACTCTGGGAGAAGCCAGCTACTGGGCCATGATGATACTCACACAATGCTGTGGAGAGACCTGTGGGAGGAGGAACTGGACCCTCCTGTCAACAAAGACAGGAGTGACCTACCTTCAGGAGTAGATGTTCCAGGCCTAGCCACACCCCAGCCTCACAGTGAAATGGACTGAAATCTCACTTGGGGGTGGGAGTCAGAACAACCCAGCTAATAATCCCAATTTCAGATCCACAGAAAATGTGTGAAAGAATACATGTTGAAGTCATCATTTTAAGACACTAACTTTCAGCATAACCAAAACCTCACAATGAGGGCCAAAATGTCTATTCTGATTTGGTACACATGTGCCTCCTGCAGGAACATACAAGCCCCTGCTTCATCCCTGCTGTAAAGGGCATCACTGCATATGATCACCAGAGCTTGAGCTCCAGTTTTCACAGGGGCATCCAGTTAAAGAAATTACATCTACAGTCAGGGTGCACAGTTACAAAGACTCAAGAATTCCTAAATGCCTGGGTTCTGGTTGGCCTGTTACAGCATATTGAAACCTTGAGAGTCTTGGGTGCATTTAAAGAAACTCCTGGCCACACAGAAAAAGTGCCTGGAGCAGACAGGTGGGTGACTGAAATGAGACAAACAGGCTGCCATGAATCTATGGCAGGGAGGAAGGGACAATATTTCTCGGCTCCAGATAACCAGTGCTAAGTATGTCCATCTGACTTTTTTCTAGGAGAAGCTGGAAGCTGAGGTTTTAGTTGTAAAATTTCAGATTTTTTTTTTTTAACCTTTGTTAACTAACTCTCAAAAATGTTAAACACTGTATGTGTAAGAAAAACTGCATCTAGCTGATGGGTCGTTCTTTTGAGTCTCTAATGGAGAATCAATTTCTCAGCCTTGAACGCTTTATAAAATGCATCTCAAAATTCCTATTTTCAAGGAATTTCTTATCCTAACTTCTTTCATCTTTTCCTAGACAATCCTCTCCCCTCTTTTTTCTAGTACTGAGGGTTAAATCCAGGGCCTTTGTACTGAGCTACATCCTCAGCCCTTTTCATTTTTTATTCTAAGACAGGGTCTGGCTAAGGCATTGAGTTGCCCAGCTGGGCTCAATCTTATGATCCTCCTGCCTCAGCTGCCCAGAGTGCAGGGATTATAGGTGTGTACCACCACACTGGTCTTTTTTTTTGGGGGGGGGGGTACCAGGGATCAAACTTGGGTCCTTGTGCTTGCGCAGCAGGCGGCGAAACCACTGAGCTAAATCCCCGGCCCTGGTCTTTGTTTTTTCACACAACAGTATTGTCCTTTTTGTATTGAAGTTCTTACAATGGCTGTGAGAAAACATTTGCCCTCCCTTTTTTCCATCAATGCAGTAAATAATGTGATAATACAGAAGTGAAAGAACAAGCCTGCAGGTGTGAAGAGAGCTGGGGTGGGGGGCAATGAAGAGTGACAAATGATGAGGTCTACTCAGTCCCCCAGAGAAGCAAGTCAACTCTGATTAGAAGGCCCGTGAAAAGACAACTTTATAATCCATGCTTTCTTTCCCAAAACAGCAAGACCTAAGAAAAGTGGAATTAACAAGAAAAACGCTAGTATTCTCTGGTCCTCTTTGACTTGATAGTTACATATTTGGAAAGAGAAAACAAAAGTACAACTTCCTCTTTAGAGATGGAACTCAAGAGGGGTCAGAATGGGAGAGAAAACCTACCCTTTCTTCTAGCTGACTGCAGACTTGCAGAGAGAGATGCTCTACACAGAGGACAATGGACAAGAGCAATCTACCTGGCACATTTTTTTCTTTTGTTATATCTTCAATTTGTCTGCTATATGTGAACGATCTGGAGGCAAGAGCACAGCTCTGGCCATTCTCAACGCAACCTGTTCTGAAATGCATGCGATAGTAGACAATTTTGTCACTTTGCCCATCTCCCACAAGTAAAAAGCCCCAATATTACAAAAAAAATTCACTTCTTCCATAACTAATATCATAATAATTTGATACTCAAAACAACTGCAAAAGACTGCAAAAGAAGGTATTATAGGTGCCAGATTCTGTGCTTGTGTATATTGTAAAATTAATCCTGCAAATTAGCCTGCTGTATAGGCATTTCTACACCACAGAAACTCAGAAGTGAGCTAACTTGGACCAGGTCACATACGTTGTAAGAGCCCCCCACTTTTTATCCTTGTGGTACTGGGCATTGAACCCGGAGGGCACTGAGCTACCTCGCTCACCCTTGTTTTTAAGACAGGTCTCATGAAATTGCCCAGACTGGCTTCAAACTTGCAATCCTCCTGTTTTAGCCCCATGAGTAGCTGGGCTTACAAGTGTGTGACATCACACCTGGCCTGGTAAGTGGTTTTTGAATTGGATAGCTCTAATTCCAGGGACTTATAACTAAGCTTTATCACATCAATAGCAACTCAAGCTAAAGATTAAGGGCAGTTTCAAGCTTTTCTTTCCTCACCAGTAACACATTTAATCAAGGAACTTAGTTCTATGATCATAATGGTTGTTATTATTAGTCTTAATGGAAATATCAATTCTAAATCTAAATGGAAACATAATTATCAATTATATCACTATTAATAAAAGACCAATAAACCTCACTATGGGGGGAGCAGGTGTGAAAAGCACAATTATGAACAACCTTTGAAAGGAAGAAACAAAGTTCGAGGACTTGGCTTTTACAATGCCAACAGGAAGCCAGGAGGGCCACCCTCTGCCCCTGAGAGAGGAGGCCAGTCCTGGGACGTCCTGGGACCCTCAGTGCAGAATCAGTGGAAAGTGAAGGTCATGGTTCTGTCAGAGGGAGGAAAGGAGGAGGCTGGTCTGTAGGACCTAAATAAACCTTAGATGGAAGGAAATTTTCAGAGGAAATGATTTCAGCTTTTTTGGTGAGAAAGGTATTTTTCAAATTTTTCTTTGAAGTTCTTTCCATCTTAAGTCTGCACAAATAAAAATAATTGTCAGTTTTCAAAGGGGCTTGTGGTTCATTGTGAAGGATGGGTGATTGGCTTATTTTCTTTCAAAGTTTCAAGTCTCTGAAGATTTTCATATTTAGAGTAAATACTTAAGCCTCCAGGGAGAAAATGGAGGCAGTAGATGTTCCCAGAGATTTTCAAAGTATTGTCCTCTGCTGATAGCAATACAGTCAAAAGAGAATACAGGAAAATACATGTGAGAAGGGGTTAGACAGACACATTTTGAAGATGTATGAAGAAATCATATTAAAAGAAACTTTGGCCTGGGCTATGGCTCAGTGGTAGAACCCAGCATGCAAGAGGTCCTGGGTCTAATTCCTAGGACCACAAAACAAAAACAAAACAAAACAGCAGCAACAAACCAAAAGAACTGAAGTGTCTAACAGAGGCTTCTACGATGATAGAAATGTTTTATATCTGTGTGAACCAAAATGGTAGCCACTAAGGTACTTCCTCTTTAAATTTAATATATAAAAATTTGAATTTCAGTTCAATTGTATTAGTCACATTCCAAATGATACTAGCCATATTTCAAACAGATTCACATTTTACCAGATCCTGTTACATCTATTAGGGCATTTATTATATTATATTCTAATTATCTCTGTAGAGTTTCAAGTCTAACATAAGGAATAAGAAATACTCAATTCTGTATTCCAGAATTAAGTAGTGCCCAGGAAACCACAGGCATGTAATAAATGTTAGTATGATCTTTTGCAGATAGAAAGAGTATCTAAGGATGGAGGGAGAGGGAAGGGGAGGGGAATGGAAGATGAATGAAGATGTGATATGTATTTATTATGTGTCCCAAACATACTAATAAAAAATAAATGTATGAACAGACAAAGAAATGGATGGATGAATGAATCCAATGTCCTGGTCTGTTCTCACATTTACTTCTAGGGGCCTTGCATTCAGATAAAACTACCCTATCATTTACAACAACTGTTTTTCTTTTTTTCTGGTGATGCTTAGGGATCCAAACCCTAGTCCTCAAGCATGCTAAGCAGACACTCTACCACTGAGCTATACTCCCAGCCCTTACAACACATTTCAATGCCAAATGATGCCAAGATCTTGATAACTATATTAATAAGGATCAAAGTAAGACTCAGATCTTGTTGATGATGATGATAATAAGAAGAAAGATTATTAATCTTCTTATGAGAATGCTATGTTCTTGGCCACCATAACATTGTTCTCTATCAGTTCCCTCTAGGTTCTGTCTTGCCTTTTTTAAAGGTTAAGTAAAAAAAATCCTGTTTTCTTTTTTTTTCATTTATTCAGAAATCCAGGAAGTTTCTAGATTATTCAAACTTCTGTTTCTAAAGATATTCTGAAGACCATACAAAGCTTCTAAGCTCTATAAAAGGCCAGAGGGCAACTGCTTTGCAGGACATACATGCGCACTCTGTTGCAACCAACTGTACTCTGCTAAAAGCAACTGTAAACAAGGAAGCAGATGAGTGTGACTGTGTTCCAATAAAACTTTACTGGTGGATACAGAAATCTGAATTTCATACAATTTTCAGGTTTCACAAGATGTTATTCTCCTTTTGATTTTCCCTCAACTGTTAAAAAAAATAGAAAAATTTTCTTAGCTTATCAGTCCCACTAAAACAAGTTCTAAGATTTTTTCATGAACTTCCTATTAAAGCCTTAGGTCATACAATCAGAGAGACCTCTTGACACTAATGGAAACCAGCTAATCATTGTGTACAACAAGATAGTCTATCAATACTGTACAGTTTAGCAGGTCCAGGGGCCAACCAAAAAGGGCTGGTTTCAAAGGGGTTGGTGGGGATGGAGGTGACAGCGATCCTTATCTATCCACCCTGGTAGTGGTTCCAGCTGCTATCACCATCAGCTGAGCAGATGGATGAAGTCTCAGCTGGTCTCAAAATCCTTTTATAAACTAGTTTTGTCCAGACTTCTATTAGTCAAAATCCTGATCTACATAAGAGTTTCTGCAAGCCTGTTTATTATGCCTTTGATCTGTAGTTACATTATCTTCAATTAAGCATTAATATATTGTGCATGAAATGACACTGTGTCATATAAAATGGTGAGGCTCCTAGAATATATTTCCAAAGCCAGTATTCTAAATAGAGCTGTGCAGGCAGTGAAATATTTATTTCCAAATTCATCTGTGTATATTTTCAAAATTACTGTTCTCTAAATTTTCTTTGAAATGTCTGACCTGCTGTTCATAAGTCAAAAAATATAATCTCTCTTTTGTAGAACACCAATTGCTAAATTGTGTTACGCCCCCCCCCAAAAGATTGGCTATCTGCTGATAGAAGGTGAATATTCAACCTCACATAGCCTGTGTTTCTTAAAGAAAAGCCCCCCTGAATGCTACAGGGACCTCATGGACCACACTGCTGTAGGATGGTTTTGCCTTCATCAATTAATAGTCCAAAATGCCATAACAGTTATGGATTGAAGAGGCTTCTGTTAAGAAAAAAAGTCTGCCATATGCTAACATGGTAGGTAATGACAAATAAAGAGGTAAGAGGTCCAATCTGTTTTTCTGGTTCCACACTAGTTGTTTTTATTTCTGTATTTTGGAAAATAAGCAGAACAGGTATTTGTTTTGGGTACTTGTTTATGAAACACTGACTGAAGGTCCTAAACAGAGTCTATACTGTAAATAACACTTAAGAACCTGAGAGAGGTATGGCCCAACTCCTAGCAAACAGGTGTGACACACTGACCATGGGCCAATTTCAACCTTTGCCTGAAAGGTATATAAGAATTAGGTAAGAAATCATACTAGAAATCTTATAAGACTTAGAGTGTGTGCATTTTGGGCTGGTCTAGAAATAATGTAAAAATAATCACATATCATAAAAATGTGGTTTAAAGGTCCATTCCAAAGCAGAAACGCAGTGTATAGAGAGAAGGAAATGAGCCGCACATTTCAAACCTTGACACCAACAAGACTATTCTTCATCACTGCTTGGCTTCGCAGGTAGACTTTATGAACAGGGCAGGTCCCTGACACTCTGACAGTGCATACAACTTCCTGTCCATGGGCACATTCCAGATACATTCATCTGAGTCCAAAAACCAAGACTCCTGACCTGGATTTCCTAATACTGTATCTTCTGAGAACAAATGGTTCACATTGGTGAGATAAGGATAGCGAGCACATTTCTACAACCCTAGAAGGTGACTACAGAATGAAGAAATACAGAGAAAACAGAATGAAACAGACATTGAGATAAGAAGTTGGAAAGGAACCTGGCTGTCACCTTGATAAAGGGTCTTCAACCATGGGTGTGCATAAAAAGCACTTAGGAAGAAGGGCTTTCAACATAACCGTGGTGGGATTCATCTCAAGGTTTTCATGCAGTAGATCAAATTTGAGAACCAGCCTATGATTTTGAAAACCTCTGGGCTCTGATCTTAATGATGATAATAATTATATTAATTCCGATGTGCTTCTCAGGGTTGAGCACCACTAACTAGTCATTTGTAGATATGAAACTGAGACTTACAGAGGTAAATCACTTTGCCAGAATCAGACACGCATGGGTTCAAAATGCAAACAATGGAGGGAAATCACAGAAGCACATGACTGGGCACTACAGGAAGGCTCCAGACAGAAGCAGTATCATGACATCATGGACACAGGGCACAGCCATTCCCATCTCAGACATGGTCGGTCTAGATAACTCCTGAGATATTCTCCTAGCAGTCAGCAGTTTTTAAGGTAATAAAATCAGATATATTATGAAGATAATTCTGACAGATGGGAGGTAAGGTGTCATGAAAGGATGACTTCCTCGAATTTACACAGTATGCAGTATGGGCTACTAGATGCTCAAAAGATGCAAAGAATAAACCAGCACCACCATTGCACCTACCTCCATGTATAGACAGATTTTAGACAGAGAGCACTGAAAGGAGAGAGTTGGGTGGCATCTCTGTGAAAATGATGACAAGATGCTTCTCCCCTCAAAGAGACAAAGCCCGTGGCTTGGTAAACAAGGATTTTGTTTTGGTCCTTACTAGCCTGTCACTCAAGCATCTTTCTTTAATAAACAGTCTGCCCGAACACATGCAGTCATCTAAAGCAAGGGCAGCAAATGATAGCCCAAATCTAGCCCGCCACCTGTGCTGGTATTGGCCCTTGTTTTTGTATTTTGAAGTAGCTGGGGAAAAAAAAGATTATTTCACAGCATGTGAAAAATTACATGAAATTCTAACTTCAGGGTCCACGAATGAATTTTTATTGGAATATAGCCATGCTCACTCATTTACGTATTGTCTATGTCTGTTTTTACATGACAACAGCAGAGTGAGTAGTTGCCATAGAGATGATGTGGCCCATAGAGCCAAAAATATTCACTATTTGGCCCTTTACAGAGAAAGTCTGCTGACTCCAGGGCTAAAGGAAGAAAAGAGTTACTCTCAAACCAAATTCCTTTTATGGATATCATGAAACATTCCAAGCAAATATGGCAGGTGAAACAGTTTATATATACAAACTTGAACTGAGACAACGATGCAGCAAGGTCAACTTCATTACCTAGCCACCTTGACAGTACCTTTAAATGTCATCAATCAGTATGTGCCTTGCATGACTTGCTAGGGCTCATTATAAATTATAGCACATGGGGCCCTGACATGATCCAGGGGTTGAAACAGGACTCTGGTGACGTAATATGATAAAGGAGATTTCTCTACATGGCACCATGCTGGAAAATTTCCAAGAAATTTAATTTCTAGAGTGCCACCTTTGACTATTCAAGACAATTTCCCCTGAGCACCAAGCATTCCTGAAGAAAACTTAAGTCTTTTCTACAAACGCTTGTCACTGAGTGTCATCTTCAAAAATATAAATTTGAAGCTATTTTTTCTAGCGAGACAGACTAAATCCAGGATGTAGATTTTCCAATTAGACTCTTTTTAAACATCTGTTGGTAGGCTGCATTTAACATTAGTTATTTGAGCAAAGCACAATTTGATTAGACTGTCTGAAACAAAGCCAAAGTCTGCAAAATAATAGCTCAATTAAATTCTGTTTTGCTTTCATTTGTCTTAGATTTTCCTGAGTGTGATACTGTTGCAAATAATCAAGTAAACCAGTTCCTTTCAAAATGAGAGATTTAGGTGTATTTTCCATCATCCCCCCAAATATATTTAATAATCTATTCCATCTTTGCTATGGTTCATTGAACTAAATCTAGTCTCCTTTAATTTTCTATACTTATGAAGTTCTATGTCATTAATATTATACCTTAAACAGATTAGTGGATGTACAAAGGCAAGTAGAGGGCATTAGGGCAGCCTAATTCCACTGTCAGGGTTCAGTGATTTCTACTCCATACCTGGCAAGATTCATTTCATCCACTTGATAAAAAATTTAGACAGGAGTGACATTAGAGACTTTTAATGCTGTGTTTATGGTTTTGAAATGTTCCTAGAGGCTTATGAACCCAAGACCAGTATGTAGCCTCTTAAAGCACAGCCGTATCAGGTTGCCTTCCTTTTCAAGCTTACATATTTAACTCACTCATTCATTAATTCATTTCACAAGGATTCACTCGTTAATTCATCACTCATTCAGCAATCTATTCATGAAAGAAATATCTGCAGATTGTCTGCTTCATGCCAGGTATGGTGCAGAATGCTGCAGCTTCAAGATTTCCTATTAGGGACTAGTTCCTTGCCTGGTAAGACTGCCCAGCATTAATTCACATGAAATCCTAAGAGGACAAGAACAAAAGGGATGCCAGGATGGAGTCTGCAGAACAGCATGACTTGCATTCATGCCTAAAATGGCACATTTAGGAAAATAATGCCCCATCACAGTAAGGCTGGTAACAGCTGAAGCAGAGATGACACCTGACCTTTATGGAATACTTGCTGCATGCTTTTCTAAGCTATTTGTACACGTTAACTAAGACAATCCCTTTAATACTACCATGGGATACATACTGTAATCACCCCATTTAACAGATGAGGAGCTTAATATCTTCCATCAAATCTTGTAACCCACAAGTTGATTACAAAGCAAAATAGTCCCCATGACACTGCTAAAAGATACAACTGAATAGTGATCAGTATCAAATGAATTTGTACTCTAATGTGTACTCATTTTTCCTTTAAAACTGTTTCTTATACAATTATGAGAAGAGTTATCTTCACTGCGAATTCACTGTGTCTCAGGCACTGTGCAAACAGTTATCAGGCCTTTGTCATTTAATCTTTGCAGCCATCTTCACATAAGTGAGGTAACCAGCTACATGCTCCAGATAAGAAAATGGGCATACAGAGAGGTTAACTTACTTTTCTGAAATCACACAGGAGTAAGTATAGTGTGACCAGTGTGACCACACAGACTGTGCTATTAATCACTGCCTCTTCCTCCAATATATTCCACTCCCCCTCCCCAACTTTCCCACTTAGCTTATATGGTGGCCCAGTGCAAAACATCCTATGGCTTTAAAGGCCAAATAACACCTTAGATCTCTGATCATGAAGAGATAGAGTGTGAGGGTAAGAATGCCATTAGCTCAGTCTCCCATAAGGATGTCTATCAGGGAAAACACAAAGCACATTTAATTTTGGGCAGTATTTCAGTAATTATCACAGAATCAGGCTTTCCAGAAAAAAGTACTTCCCACTCAGATACATGATCAGCATAGCTCATGTTAGATTAAGTCAGTGTTAAGCCTGGCAAATAGGAGGCACTTACACCACCACTCCTAACTCTGGTGGCCACAGCAGACGTGGCTCATCAACCCGGGAACTTCTGAGGAGCCCACCTGGAACCCGGATCCTGAATCACTCCACTGGCACTCTAGGCAGGCACAACAGAACCTCTCTGCTCTGGATGATTCTACGTGCTTTTGGACTCTTACTAATTTTGTTTCTAGAATAAATAATTCTTTTTCACGATCAAATAAAGAACATGCTAGACATAATTTCACCACTGTCTTATTAAAAGCAGTTTCATTAGGTCTAGCCTGTGGGTCCTGGAGTCTGGGGAAATCAGAAGGAACCCACCAGGCAGCAGGAACAGATAAATACCAATGGAAAGGAAGTATAGTATAACACAGCAGATAAGAGAAATAGGAAAACACTTCACATCATGTGGCTTTTCAACTCTTTCTGAAGAAATGTGACAGATATTCTTTTGGAATGAAACTCAAACACAATTTAATCCTCAAGGGTCTTCATTCTCAACAGCAGTTAATAGAGCAGGCAACGTTTGCAATTCTGGATTTCTGGGACCCTCAAGTGTTTTCAAATGGACTATGTGTATTTTACCTCCTTAAGAAAGTCAATCATGATGATTCAGTATTCCCGACGCTCCTTCATTCTCTCCAGCAAAAAGACTATACCTTTTTCCTCGGGAAACTTTATTTAAAAAGTGCTAGAAGCTTGATGAATCCTGGCGAGTTTGTGCTTGGTGTGGCAGGTTAAGAGTAGATCCTATGTTTTGAAAAGCATAGGACCAATGTACTTATGGAAAGGCTGAGAGAAGTACATCAGATGTGAGAAAAACATAAGGATCAAAGAGGGGAGCTGGGAGTATAGTGAGTTCCTAGAATATCTGCACTCTGGGAGGTTGAAGCAGGAGGACTGCAAGTTGGAGCCTAGACTGGGCAACTCAGTGACACAGTGAGATCCTGTCAAACAAACAAACAAACAAAACACACACACACATACACACACACACACACACACACACACACACACATACACAAAGGGTTCTGAGTGAAGAAGGAGCTGGAAAATGGAAAGTCTTCGCCAAGACCCAGGAACGTGGTTGGTACCTGAGGTGCTAACTCTACCACACAGCTGCAGCAGGAAAAAGAGAAAAAATCAGATGGGTGATTCCAGCGGGAAGGAAGGGGCAGAAGCAATGATGAACACGGTGAGGATGAATGAAGTTAATGCGTCAATGATGACTTCAATGCCTATTACTAATAAAGCCTGGGGATAAAAGTGATCCCTTGGATAAGAGATACTGAACTTGATGTGATGAAAGTGAAATTGTGCTAATAAGAGGGAGCCATGGGTGAGCGTGAACAGAACTACAAATGGGCTTGGGGTCATGACGCACAAGTGACAAAGAGCACAATACCCTATCAGAGGGGTCAAAGGAACTGAATTTAGGAAAAAGAATGAACTTGAACTCCATAAGAGAACTGGGAAGCAGGAGGAGAAAGGCTTGGAGGCCAGGGAATACTGATTTAAAGAAGTTTAAAAGACAACAATTCCCACAAATAAAACAGTGAAAGCAACATATATGGTCCTCAGAGGTCAGAAAGGCTGAAGTAAATAAGGATGGAGACATAGCCACTGAATTTACTGACAATAAAATACAGCACTTGATCTTAACCAAAAGCCCAAGAAGTGATCTGACAATAAAATGCAGGAAAGTTGGGATGGAGAATGTAGCTCAGTAGTAGAGTGCCTGCCTAGCAGACTCAAAGCTCTGGATTCAATCCCTTAAAAAGAATCAGGAAAAAGATGAAGACAAAAGCCAGACTCTAAGAAGGCTGGGAGAGAAAGTGACTGGTTTAAAACAAAACAAAACAAAACAAGTTGAAGCAGCCAGTAGAATATTCTAGTTCTAAGCGCTTGGCAGCTAAGGAAGTAGGAGAGTAGCTGGGAAGGATCGAGTCATGAAGAAGTTTTGAACTCCCCATTGGAAATCCACATTTACCGTGAACACTGATAAATGCTGAGCTCTGTCTCCCTAAATGTTTACCAAAGAAATTCCCTGGGAGGTAATGAAAATGGACAAGGGCTGGCACTCTCTGCCCAATTGTGTCCTGGCAGCTTCAAGTTCTCCTACTTAAGTAGTTAAAAATCTGTTCTTTGGATGAGGGAGGGGGAAGTTATGACTAGAAGGCAGCAACCCTAGACCCTTCAGAAATGATGAGTATTCAGTCTCCATAATTTACACGGCCATTATTTCAAACTCAAACAATCCCAACAGCAAGGCAGCTGAAGTCCACCAAAAGTTCAAAATGGGATATGTTCTCTTTAAAATTTTGAGAGCGACTAAATATGACAACCATCTGATGTATGAAAATTATTCACAACCAAAAACAGACAGTCTGGAAATAGCTGAGATGACTTCATTTAGACAGAATTACCCAAATCTGTTTCTAATATACACAGTACACATAATAAATTTTTACAATATGACAAGGAAAACAAACTTAATAAAAGTTCCCGATCTTTTGTTACACAAGCATGCTATATCCATGCTATGTTTATAATAGTTTGCTCATGATATCACAGCTCAGTAACAAAGGCCCAAGCAATACAAAAACAGTTACTAGGCATGACATCAGCTCACGACTACCGTAATTACATCGAAACACGAATTTCCTAAACTGTACATTTTCCAAACTGCTTCTCAATTTCAACGGCTGCCTTTAGACAATTACTTTCAGAGTTGTCTGCCGGCCTTGAGTAATACCCATCTTTCTTCTCTTTTCCAAGCATCATTTCCCTTTAGAAAGTGCATATTTCAATTACAAGCACTATTTTTCATATATACCCATAAACATACGTCTAAATTAGGAGACAGTGTGGTCTGGTGGTTAGTGACAAGCATTCGGCATCATCATCTCTGATTTTGTTCCTTTCACTGCCTCTGTTTGCTGGGCAGTAGCTCAGTGAGAAGAACAGAGTGCAAAGGATTAAGAACAGAGATTCTTGAGCCAGGCAGTGTGGGTTGAAATCCAGCTCTGTCACTTAGCACTGCATGGCCTTGGGCAAGTTAACTTCTCTATGCTATGCTTTACTCATCTATAAAATGGAACAGTAGTAAAACTTACCCTTGTAGGGCTGTCACACAGTATTTGTTTCCTAGAAGGCACTACGCATGTGTTCAACATTTAATCGTATTACTATTATCTTTTTGTGACTCAGGTATCTGTTCAAAATGTGGCTTACAATAACTTGACCCACAATGTAATTTTTCTAAAATTAGAGCAGGGGTTGCATCTTGGTCATATTATCACAATACAGCAAAGTTCAATGAATAAAATTTGAATGAATAAGTGTGTGTGTGAGTGAATGAATTAAATCCCAGTAGTTCCCAAAGTGAAAAATCTTGTAGAGAGTGGGGTGTAGCCTATTTGTCTAATGGCTGGCTAATGGTTGGCTTTAATGTTTGGGCAGCTAATGTTGACAGACAACTCTAACTCAACCCCCCAAACTCAGCATCGGGGAAAAAGGTATTTCACCTTGCAGTTTCAGAAGTGTATTTCTCTAAACTTTTTGAGCTCATCCCCTGTGCAAGACTTGGGTCTCCCAGTGTCTAGAGGTCAGCTGGCTTTCCTGACCAGGCAGGGTGCCAGAGGAACTTGACTACCCCATTGCCACTTGTGGCATGGTGTTACACTGAATGTTGTTATTCTAGGCTTCAGGAAATTTTCTAAGCACTGGACAGAGTCCAATGGTGTGTGCTAATGAGTGTCAGATTGGAGGACTTCACTGTGTGTAAGTCAGAAAAGTGCCACGGTTTACAGGGAGGTGGGGCAGGGAAGTAAAGATGCACAAGAAGGGCGAAAAAACAGTAGTTCACAAATGCTGGCTACTCAAATTGACAGGGAATGTGCCCTCTGCACTTCATCAGAAATTCTTGCAGACTTAGAAAATAAAGGAGTTTGCTTTTAGCACACACTGTGAGCCTCATATGGAAAAATGGAAAACACTACATCACTTGACCTCCATGTGCCCCCTTTCAACCACAGAAGAATATTGTGTACAAAATCCTAAATCAACTTAAGATGTTCCAAAAGAAAAAAAAGGCCTTAATTTTCTGCATTAGACTTGATGATTACTATTTTGGTTCTTGAGATTTTGTGCAGAAAGTTCACACAGGAAAGACGCATAATTCCAGGAATGATATTTTCTCACTTCAGGAATATGAAAACAGGGTGGCCTCATTCTGGAATACCCTCCCCTCTCCTGGAGAACAATGAGCAAGCCTTGTGCACCCAGGTCAGAAAGTCACCCAACACTTGGGGCAGGATTATTTGCTTACATTAACAGAACATTAAAACCAATTTTAAACAACTTAATGAAACTCTAACCATCTCTGCTTGGTGATTCACTTCTATGAGAAACTAATAAGCCTTTTTTCAGCCGAGAATGGTGGCGCGCATGCCTGTGATCCCAGAACTTTGTGAGGCTGAGGCAGGAGAACTGAAGGTTTGAGCCCAGCCTGGGTTACATAGAAACTTAGCAACACTGTCTCAAATAAAAAATTTTATAAAGGGCTGGGGATGTACCTCAGTGGGAAGGTCCTGGGATCAATCTTCAGCACTAGAAGAAAAAGGAAAAAAAAGCCTTTCTCCCTGCAAGGCAATCCACAGGCTTGATATGATGTCTTCTCACTGTAATGGCACAACCTTTCTTTAAGAAGGATCCATTCTTTGAAGAATCTAACTTTCAGACCTTTGGGTAATAAGAGTAAATTACTATTTTTTGCCACACAGCACTGGGACTTTAAAAATCCAATCCTTTCACATCCTCGACCTGTCATCAACATTTTTTCAGATGATGTCAATAAAATTGACTGCTTGCAGTTCCGAGTTCTGCTCTACACATGGAAACAATATAATTTATTTTAAAGTATTTTCAATGAGGGTGGAAGGAGAAACAGAATCTCGGGAAGCCTCTAAAACATTTGGGGTATGAGTGCATGTGTGTTGCGGGTGGGGACAAACTTAGAAGTAAAATAAATGGCCTGAGTATCATAGGAGGCTAGAAACTTTGACAGCCATTCTCGATTTATAAACCCTAAACCTTACTGTTGTGCTGACTGATATGTCTTCCTGTCAGATATGAATGATGTTTCTGGAACATTAATACGTTCATTAAATTCTAACTCCCTGTACTTAAAATATTCTGTACTTTGGCACAGAGGCATCCTGACAGCTTTGTTGTAATCATATATGGGAGGCCCCCAGATGACACAGTTGTTGAGATGCCACATACCTACCACCAATCTGTTGCTTTTGTAAGTTTAATCTAGGTATTAAGCAGCTGATTGTGGAACCACGGTGAGGTGACATCTTCAACTCAGCTGTGTATCACAGAAGCCACGATGGGTGGTGACATACTCCCATGATGCCTAGCAACCCGACAAGGCTCCAACTCTCTCATCTGTAATACCACAAATAAGGCTCCAGTTTTTTCTTCTTTTTTTTTTTTTTTCTTTCCTGAAGCACAAGTGGATGACCAGCAAGGGTCCAACAGTGTTATTCCTAATTACCTTTTTTTTTCACTCTTGATCCTGTGGCTCTCATAATTAGTTACCTGGGGCTGCAATCCAATTTGAAGTGATGACAAGAAAGTGATCCATGAAAAAGTAATAAGTTAAATCCAATTTCAGCCTTCCTCTAATTAAATGCACATGGAACTAATGACTGCAACCCTAGCATTTCGGTGATAATGGTAATTAGCGAGGTGGGAGTCACTCTCTTTTTCAACACTGGAGGTGTAAACCACAAGGTAAAATGGTAGGAGCACTCTTAATTACATGTGTCATTTTGTCAGCAATTTACACATTTTTGACCAGTCAAGTATGTTTTCTCCCCTTGTCCTTCTCCACCTCCTAGCCCCAACAATGATTATAACATACTATTCCATGTTTCGACACACAGGAACTCCTAAGAGCACTTCTGTCTTGAGAATAAGAAATAACTTCACTGTTGCTCCCTCACTGCTGCACAACACACACACACACACACACACACACACACAAATATACAGGGACCTACACGCAAAAAGACACGCACACATGGCTACAATTAGGATAATTATGCAGGTCTGAATCCCCTTGATGGAAATCCAGATATTTACAGTGGAGTTGGATTTTGTTGGTTTGGCTTTATTTTTGTTTATAATTTGGAAAACATAATTTGCTTATTTATGGAAACTATGACACTCAGTAGGTGCTGAGTAAATACACATAGAGGAGAGGCAATAATTAACTTCTCGGCGGCACAAAGGCTATCTATGGTTCTACAAGCCAGCTTCCCATCCTGGTGCTAGCACAGCCAGCAAGCTTTGTGGCAGGACACTTCACCTAAATTTCAATTTTCCTCTTCCATAAAATGATTCAAGGATACTTCCTGCTCCATAGAGTAGTTATGGGGCTGGTCCATGTTAAGCACCAACTTAGTATTCACTGTTTACCATGCTTTGCATGTGGTAACACAGATATGGTAACTTATAAAGTATCAGCATCACATTTGTATTTTAATGCTTTGATATAGGTAAGTAAGGTGACTATATAATGAAATGTCCAAACTGTGATACTTCTGGAAGTAGAAATTATCAGTAAACACACCCAGGCATGGACTGGGGCTGTCCTGGCCCAACTGGGATACAGGCTCATCCTACACACATTTTAAGTGGAAATATCAAAACCAAGCTAACTCAGCTGAGTGCGGTGGCACACACCTGTAATCTCAGCATTCTGGCAGGCTGAGTCAGGAAAATCATAAGTTTGAGCCCACTTTGGGCAACTCAGTGAGACCCTGTCTCAAAATTAAAAAAAAAAAAAATTCAAGAGGACTAGGGAAGTAGTTCAGTGCAAAGGCCTTGGGTTCAATCCCCAATACTGCCATAAAAGAAAAAAAAAAGGCAATTCACTTCAGCATTTTGGAGGCAAGAATAAAGTGTATTAGTTTGGGGGGAAAACAACATAAACCAGGAGTATGAATCTGGGCTCTAGAATGGACTTCATGAGGTTCATGAAACACTTAAAAAATATATACAAAATTCTGCATAGATGAGCAATTTTCTGGGAAGAAGGGTCACTGTTTTCATAATTTTTAATGGTGTATGTGATCTGAAATACTTAATAACCATTTTTAAAGCATCGTTTGTTTTATTGTTCCTTATCAACTGTTCTTTATTTTTAGGGTCTGGGTATTCTCTAAAGTCGTATGATAACTATGACATCTTAAATAGAATAAAAATTTCAATTTTATCCATTTTAAATGCCAGGGATGCCAACTGTAGACAGTGTTAACTCTAGATATTTTTTAAAAATATTTTTGCCTCCCTTCCCTGAATTACCTACCTCACTAATTCAGTACATAGTGGTATTTTTTAAGGGTCAGTATTTCAAAACCATTCAATTTCACTATCTATAATATAAAATTGTAGTTTCTTTTAAAGGTTTCCTCTTAGCAATTTATTCCTTAGTGAGTAACGTGGAAATGATACGAGGTACTAAGATTATATGTGGCATTAATGCAATGCAAAAATGCTGCCTAAAGCACGTTTCATATAACTGCAAATAAAAATGCTAAAAAACACCTGCTGAATCTTGTATTTTAACCTCCTCCACTTAAAGCAGGAGTCTTCATTATAATCCTAGCTTCCAAGTAGACCACAAGGCTGATCTTCCAGTGGGTTTCACCATGGGTCCTCCCAATGAAATGGCCCCCTGAACCAGGTGCTTGCACATGACCTAACCTTGGAAGGAAAGGGATAGGCAGGAGGGAAAACGATCAGATAGATGACTAGCTTCAAATTCAAATTCTTTATAGACGGCGGCCTGAAACTGTGGTCAGCTTTCCACTGCAAGCAACACACAAGGTTTACTTTCTTTCCTAACGTTCAGGCTGCCAGAATACACATGTACTTTTACTTTCTTAGGAGAAAATGTGTCATTTGATTTCCTTCCAGTTTATATACTTGTGCCAACAACTAAAATGCTTAAAGAACCAAAATGAATTACTACCCAGAAACGCTGGTCAAAGTTCCAAAACTTGATCAATAAAATTGCTCATCTACTCACAAATTAATCTTCAGCCAGTAAAGTTACACATTTTTGGATTTATAAGCACACCTGCACCGTTAAGCATTTATTTCACTTGTTTAAGCAATCTTCAGAAGTATATAAATATTTATAAAAAAGAACCTACTATTTTTACCCACTTATATTTTTTTCCCCAGCAAAACCCTGTTAATTCTTTTACAACTCATAAGCATCCTGAAGGTAAGGTCTATATCCTGCATGATTTTGGATCTATCACCACTAGCACAAATGCCCAGCATGCTGGAGATGTTCTGAAATATTCACCAAATTACATTTAATTAATTCAGATCATTCTGATTCAGAATTTAGGATGGGACTAATTTTCAATTTTTGTTTGTATCATTTATAAAAAATCTGCAAAGCAAGTTAATAGATTAAGAAGGCAACTTACTCAGTAGAATATTTTTCTAGAACTTCAGAAACCATTATCTATATATGCCTTCTTCGTGAATAAGTCACAATGTCACCAAGAATCCAGCCAGCTCAGATTTGGTTCAGTATGTGTATCTGCAGATAGCATTATTTCTCTATTTACTCTCGTCTCTCTGAAATTAGTCCAAATCGGTGATGTTTGACTGCAGTTCCTGATCTCTATCGAGTAACCACTTAGAGCCTCCTCTAACTTTCCATTTTCTTTTGTTTGTATCATCAGCCTGTGAAACTGGAAAGCGCTGCCAAACATAAAGCAGGGAAGTGTGAGATATGCTTAAAATATGAGCCACAGTATATTTGGGGATTTAGGTTTCTTTTTTTTTCCTCAAGCTATCAGCAGATCAAATCCTTCTTCCCTGTCAAGCCATCCTCTATGCAGAAGATCTGAAATTTGCTAAAATAGGTTTCTCAGTGTAGTTATAAAGGGTAAGAAGATCAGAGATGAACACCGTTCAGATTTGCTGTAGGATTTCCCTTTCATTTCAGAGCCACTCCAACTGAGATGCCCCAGCGAGGACAAGGCATGCAAGACAGATTTCAATGTGAAGGTTATTCCTTCTGTGAATCACCACAGTTACACACATATTTTTTATAACGAGGTAATATACCATGTGGCCTAGGTTAGTAATTTCTCCTTTCTATTTGTGGAAGGCCAGCCAAATTAATAAAGCTTACTGAATTTGCATGACCCTAGAAAGCAGCTAAGGAGAAATTCTGCAATAGTCAGTCGCACACAGGCACACACGTGCACACGCACATACACATCAGCCAACCTCCCTCCCATCCCACCCAACCAACTCCAAGGGAAGTAAATTCTCTGCTCGTCAACTCCACCAGTTTGGGATAGGAAGGGACTGAAGACATTTTCTTTAATGAAATCGGGGTTCAGGATTGCCCCTTCTTTCTCCACTCTTTATATACACTGAAGCACTCAGCAGAATGTGTTAGGCTGGCTTCGACACTGTCCTTGCCAAGAAACATGAAGCTCTCTGTACCATATATTCCTCTGCTTGGTGGCTAAAATCCTATAACAGGCAAGGAAAAACTGAGCCCTCAAAAGGAAATCCCCTGAAACTTCACTTCATATATTTAGCCCTAAAGGAACTTCGTTCATCTTGGAGAAGAAGTTACCTAAAAATGCCATATGTTTTTAAAAAGCAAGTATGAGGAAAAATAAGTCTAGTATAAAAAATCACAAATGATATTCAATACTGAAGAGCAGTATGATCAGACAGATTGTGTATGTGTGTATTTTTTAATCTCTAACCAAAGCTCTACTATGTATAACATTTTCCCCCAATAATATATTGTCATTTTTCCAATGTACTTGAGGTCTGTTCAACTCAACAGGATTCATAGTATTTTTTAGGCTGTGAGAGCTTCAAGAGGGAGGCAAAAAGAATGGACAGTCATTTGAATCACTGAGTGACAGGCTGGGCCGACTCCCTGTATACATTAATAAATTAGAATTTTAATTGCATCTCTGTCTGCAGGAGATGCCCCAGTACTTTAATATGTACCAACAATTGGCTATGTTATGGAATCTGCAATGTGGCCTTTGCTGCTAACCTCTGAAACACAATTCCCAGTCTGACTACAGAAACTGTTCAGTTTGATCCTTTCAACTTATTTGAATCCTGACAAATAAGCTCACAGCTGAAAGGTCAACACAGTCATATTTCATCCTCCAGAGCTGTTCTTAAGACATCTGCACAACAAAGCACTTCTTACAGCACCTGACATGGGCCCTCCATGGCACTGTACCTCATTAAAAATGTCCCCTGCACTCACACACATTCAAAGGCATGCACACTGTCCCTGGTTTACCAAACAACTCCTTTTGGAATTGTCTATAAACAATGCCCCCTGTCGTCCAACTTTTCCAATCAAGTGTCACTACAGTGCTGAACTTTCTTTAGAGTGAGATACGTTCCCCAAGTAGATGTAGAAGAAATATAACTTGTTGTCCAAGGTCAGTTTGATCTTTGCAGAATAATTTGGAAATTAGTATTAGCCCATCCTGAACTACCAAAGGTCAACACAGCTAGAATTTAGGTTGACTTTGTGGTCAAACTTATTGGCACCAAGTTCTACCCATGTGCTACCATTAATAAATTCTGTTCCAAAATTTCCAGTGTGAGAAACCCATCACTAGTCTGGTCTTTGGGGGATGATGCTACCTTCAGCTATGAAGAGATTGTGACCCACCTAGACCCTGCAAGTGCTCTACGCTGAATGTGAGCACGAATATCTTCATTTAAGTTTCTTTGAAATTTTCATTGCAATTTTCTATTTCAATCAAAAATCCAAATTAATTTTTATGAAATCACTCCTTCCTCTACTCCATTAACCCCTGAGCCTCAATGTGCCTGAAAGGGAAAGTTGCTAAAACAATTTTTTGTCATCTTTACAAAAAGACTGCTCACCATTTTTAATGATTTACACAGACTTGGAAAGACTTCAGAGAGAGGGTGTGTATTATACTCATTACTAGGTATGATATTAAAAGTGTCATATCCTCCTAAGGCCCATTAAAGAGCTCTTGACACTACCAACATTTTAGGCTGCTAAATGCAGCTGTGTTCTGTGGGAATGTCCTATATACTGCAGAGTTGACAGTAGCATCTGTCCTGCTCCCCTTCCCAAGATATGACTATCAAAAATATGTCCAGAAAAGAGACTCCAATACACTGTAGGTAAGAATATAAATCAGGATGGCCACTAAGGAGACAACTATGGAGGATCCTCAAAACACTAAAAACAGATCCAGCTATCCTACTCCTGAGTATATTTCCAAAGGAAATGAAATTAGCACACCAAAGAGACACTTGTACATCCATGTTTATCGTGTCACTATAGGTACGACATGAAATCAATCTAGGTACCTATCAACAGAGGAATGGATAAGTAAATGTGATATACACACACAATGGAATACTATTCAGTCATAAGGAAGAACGACATCCTATCATTTTGCAGCAAAAACCAATGGAAATGGAAGACATTTTGTTAAGTGAAATAAGCCAGACACAGAAAGGCAAGTACTGTGTATTCTTTCTCATTTGTGTAAACTAAAAAACAGCCATGACTGTGGGTTGGGAAGGCTGGAGTGTGGTAAAAGGGTTTTTGGAGGTAATAAATGTACACAGTATACAAGTATAAGAGCATCACAGTTAATAGCCCATTAATATGTACAATTAGTATGTGTTAATACAAAAATATCTCTCCAGAAATCGCTCACTTGGTCCACAGGCTCCAAATCATCTACTGAGCCCTACTGCCCTAAAGCAAGGAGTGTGCATCCCATTCTTAGTCCCATCATGAGCGAAGGCCATGACACGTCTGAGCTCAAGGACATTTTCCCACTGGTGACCTACACTTCATATCAAGCAACCTCACACCGCCAACTCCTCATCCTCCTATTATGTGTAAGTAGCAGACCTTCTTACTCCTGAGGACAAAAGTTTTAATCAAAACAGTTTCTCAAAAATGTCAGTTTGTTGGTAATCTAAAAAATGCACATTTCACAAGATTATTCTTCCATGATTTGCAATTCTCAACACAATCCACTTCTGAACTACTTGTCAACTCTCCCAAAGGGAATAATGTCAGGGTTTTTTCGGTGGGGGGGTTAGGGGTGTTGTTACCTGAAGAGCTGGCTGCTTGTCATTCCTCTTAGGGGATTTTAATCCACTAACTTGCTGCTGCTGCTGTTGTTGCTGTTGCTGCTGTTGCTGTTGAAGGAGGAGCTGCCTTGCCACTTGCAGTGCCTGGGGAGGAAAAATGAAAGGGAACAACTTCGTTACAACACAGGGTTGGGGGACTTCCTCATAGACAGGCTTACAGGAGGTGTACTTCAGCACTGGCTTGGACTTGTCCATTTCCAGGCAAAGGAAACAGGCAACAATAACTTTCCACTAGTCTACACTGGAAAACTTTCCAGAATTTGTTTACATTTCCTTTGATTTGGCCAATTTCATCCACAGTTTCTTAGGTAGTGACCCATGTAACCAGACACATTATTCCTACCAAAAATCTGGCATAAAACCTAAAGTGTGAATTTCAGACACACTGATGAGGGACAGCAGACAGCAGCAGGGACCTGGGCCATGGAAGAAACTTAGGAGATAGTGAAGGGCTCTCATCTAACTCAGACAGCTTGGCCCTACTCAGATTCTTTTTAGGAGAACTTGGGAACTCAAGTTCAAGGCAACATTGTCACCTCATCTGAGTCTAAATAAGGACAAAGAGAGGGCCAGGAAGTAGCTCAGTGGTAGAGCACTTGCCTCGCATGCCTGAGGCCCTAGTCCTCTGTTCAATGCCTAAGACTACAAAAGAAAGGGGAAGAGAAAGAGCCAAGTGGTGGACCACAGGAAAAGTATGCCGCCATGGATAGAGTTGCTTGGGAAAGATCAGAACAGATAAGCCTAACTAGAATGATCTTACTGGAAGACATAAGAGAAAAAGTTAGCAAATCTGACTGCAGTCTTCTTAAAGGCTCATTTTGGACCTGTGAACGAAATTGATTATAGCTATACTACCCTTTCTAGCTTATAAAATGGGATGGTTTTATTTAAAGGTAGAAGTTAGGGAGTTGGTAATGAACTGGTAATAAGGTAAGTGGAAAACAGGACAGACCTCCAAAGTGGCCAACCATTCTTTTTAAAAGTTCAAGTAAGGTGAAGGGCACACAGGTAATGGGGAAAAAAATAAGAACCAAGATACATCATGTACAGGTACAAGCACCCAATGATAAATGTAAATGTATTGTATACCTAAAATGTACCAATAAAGAATTTTTTTAAAAGTTCAAGTAAAAAAAAGTGCTATCAATAAACACTCATGAAGATATTCATGGCCAGAGAATTATGGAATAATGGCAGTCACAGTTTTCCAGAGCCAGCAGCAGGATCAACACTAGAAAACTGAGATGTGCAGGCCCCATGTCATAAAATCACATGAAAAGTTAAGATTTCCAGGCCAATTCACCTAAGAGCCAAAAAGATGTTGACTGTAACTCCAACTACTTGGGAGGATGAGACAGAAGGATCTGAAGTTCGAGGCCAGCCTGGGTAACTTAGTCAGACTCTGTCTCAAAATCAATAAAAGGGCTGGGATGTAGCTCAGTGGTAGAACAGTCAAGGAGGAGATGTTGAGCCAGGTACAGTGGCACACGACCATGGTCATAGTACTTGGGAGGCTAAGTCAGGAGGATCTCAAGTTTGAAGCTAGCCTGGGCTATGCAGGAGTTAAAAGCCAGTCTGGGCTATAATAGTGAGACCCTGTCTCACTATAAAAAAAAGGAGTACAGTAAGAGATTGAGAATATGCTCACTAAATGATGTGCTTAAAGTACAGAGGACAAAATGAGGTTTCTTGGTGGACACATCAATAATAATTTCTATATGGCAACAAATTATTTGTGCCTCAAAGAAAAGGCTCACACAAATATGGTCAATGACTCAAAAGGTTTGATACTACAGGCTTCCAAAGTAGGCACAAGGTCTAAGGGTGGTAGTCATGCGTGCTCCAAAAAGGATTGACACTTGATGCATTTAAAGAAAATGATACATCCACTCAGAAGAAGTTATAGTGACAATGGCAGAGTGAGAGATGGGTCAGATGGAGGGTGGGCTGTACACTGAACACCGGGCATCTGAGGGGGTTCGTGCTCCTGAGCCAGATATGCTGCACAGGCTAGAGTAGCAGCTCACTAAATAAGGCTCTTGCACTATTACAGCGAAGGGTATTTTGATTACACTTTGTAAACCTAGTGGTGCCTCTGTGTCTATGAGGTACAAAGGAAAGCAGAGGAATGGAAGCACAAAGAAGTGACACAGACAGGACTGCAGAAAGTCTGCTTGTCTTACCTCCCTACTGCACACCCCTCATGTTCCAGGGAGGCCTCCTCCCTACAGGACTCAGAGCGAGCAGCCCTGGGTCAGATGCAAGGCAAGACTAGACTGTCCAGGGAGGAGAGACAGCACAGGATGTCTGCCGGTGGAGGGGCTGGCTCAGAGCAGCATCTGGGATACAAGGCGCCTGGGGGAGCCGCCTAAGGCTCCAGCCTGCTGTCTCAGAGCAGGACTCACCAGCACTGCTGGACTTGGGGCTTCCTTGTCGCCTTGGAGACACTCAGTACATGCGTAGGTGTAAAAGTGGGCAGAGTGAGGATTTCATTTATATCATATAAGAAAAACAGTCCCCCTGTGCAAGGTGCCTGCAGGAGCAAGAGCCTCTGCTACTACGTATGTTCCCACTGCTATTTCACACGGAGCTTTATGGCTCTTTTATACAGGAAAGGGAACCGGTATGTATCTTAAGTGCTACAGTCAAGAGTGAGGCGCAGAGGCTGACAGAGGGGCCAGAGCTAACCATGGGAAGGCAACACGGAATATGATGGGAGCGAAGAGGAAAGTTACCTACGTTTAATCCTGAAGTAACAGCAAAGAGAAACCAATCAAGAGAATACTACATAATTATCCCGGTTCTCAAAAAACCTGGGAAAACAGTTTTAAAATGATCGCATCTCAGAGAAGCTATAGTCAACAACAAGGGAAGATGTTAAGTATCTTGAAGAAAAACCCTCGCATACACCTCTCACAGGAGCACATTCACAGAAGTGTATGTCGGCAACAGACAGAAGAAGGAGAGAATGCAGACCTAAGTTTTCTTCTCAACCAATGTTTACTGAGCTGGCTCTATACAATGATTACACACTTCAAAGTTAGCAGCTGGAATCCAGACTCAGTTTGCTGGTTTGAAGGCAGGGGTGGGGGGTGGGAGTGATTTATGTGTAGGATATCTTTTCAGACCCAACATGGGGTGCGTGAATTTACATACTGACACAGTGAACTCCAGCCTCTAAGCATCATTTCACACAGAGCCTGCAACGGAGGAGAATCAAAGGCAGAAGCAAGAGAAGAGAAGAAAGGGTTTAGGAACTCACAGGAACACGGAAATTTCAGTCAGCCTCCTTAGGAGAGAACTCTACAAGACAAAGGTGGGCAAACTGGTTTCCAAGGCTTAGTCCCAACGTGTGTATAAACAGGCAGAAGAGGAGAGGCGACACTAGTGTAAAGCACAAATCATCTGGCTATGAAATTGTTCTGGGCTGTCCCACAGTAATCCATATTAACAAAGTTAGAGCAAAGTAGGACCCCCCCCCAATAAATAAAAACAAACTTTAAAAATCACCTAAGGTCTCAACAAATTTTCAAACCTAATTAATTAGAATTTATAACATGAGGATATTTCTTATTTTCTGTAATATGTACATCGGTGTAATCTAGATTTTAAATTGTCACACATGAGAAATGACAACAAATCTCTAGGATTTAAAGTTATAGACTCAGACATTATATAAATCTCTGGTATTTACCATTTGTACAAGGTAAGTAAAAAATGTTTACTATATCATCATGCTTGTTTTTGACCACTGGAAAACATAGAATAGCTAGTGGAACCCCCTTTGGACACCGCTCTAGAGAACTAGGTTCACTGAGTTCTCCAAACACGATTATGTGACTGCCACTTTCACCCATTATGTGTACCACAGCTGATTAATGTCCCTCATCTCAGACTCCACTACTGAGACCTCAGGGACAATCTGTCTTCCTGTACAACCGAGCAGTGAGAATGGACTGTTCTGATTTTCCTAACAGCGTCTTAATCACAACTGGAAGACAGTCTCTTAGATATACTATTTGAGGGTAAAATTAGTTGGGATGTAGAATAATAAGTGTGTGGATATGTGTTTTCATGTGTGTGGGATGGAGGAGAGGAAGAGGAAGAGAAGAAAGGAGGGAGAGAAAGAGAAGAAAGGAGGCAGAGGAAGGGAGAGTATTTGTGTGTGTCCAAGGATATGAAGAAATGAAAGAAGTTCTCTTTTAAGCAGCAAAACTCACCTCTGATTAAGTTCCAGAGCAACTGCTAATGTAAATAACTTAAAAGGTCTATTCCCAAGACTCTGGGACCTTTTATTCTTGGGGGCTCTTCCTGGACTGGGTTGGATCAACACTTCCTTTTTAAAAGGCTTGACAATTGCTGAGCACTGGATAATATGGTGCTGAGTTTGAGTTCTGGGCTCAGGTTAAAAATGGAGTTCAGGGATATCATAGAGGAGAGGTCTATACTGTTAAAAACAACATTTAGAGCCCAGCGGCACACACTCAACAAGCTAATATAAATGGCTGTGTAAGTTAGCAGGGACAGGGGTGGAAGGCACGCAACACCTCATCTCTGGACTGCCCAGTTTCCTTCTCTTCCTTGGCTCCCATTTATACAACAATCTGTGTAACATGTGGGAGGGAGATACGTGGTCCCAGTCAGCTCTAAGTGTTCAGAGAGAACCTGCAACTTGCTGACTGGCTGCTACTTTGGTAGGCCATGTTTCCAGGCCAACTGGGAACCTGGACATTTGTTTTGACGCACCTGCTATTCTATTGGTTCAAGATGATTTCATTCTCATCAATGCCCTCACATTCTAAGTAAATAAGTGCCATCTGTTTTTTACAAATTGTGTTTTACATAAGCATGTTTACAACTTTTGAGCTATTTACATCTCAAGTTCATAACAGGTGCTTGTATTTTAGAAACTAGGTAATCCCATGTTTTGCATGTTTATCAAGGTAGCCGGTGCACAAAAACATGTTTGCTATATTTTAAGAAACATTAACAAATTTACATAAAATATGGTTCCATCAAGCATATACATACATATATACAACAAATTAAAAAAGGGAAAAAACTTTATAAAATATTTTGCAAAACACACTTGGTGATGGGTTTAAATAAGCACCAACACAAAATACAACCACTGGAAAGTTTTTGGTCATGGGTCAGCAAATTATAGGCCATAAACCTAATTTGGTCCCTCATCTGTTTTGTTCAACCCCAAAGATAAGCACGGTTTTTACTTATTTAAATGGTTGGAAAAAGTAAAAAGAAGAATATTTCATGACATGTGAAAATTACATGAAATTCAAAATTCAGTATCCACATACAGGGTTTTATTAGAATACTATCAAGCTCATTCGCTTACATATAGTCTATGACAGCTTTTGTGCCACAAAACAGAATATTTTCAACAGAGACTATATGCTTCTCAAAGCTTGAAAAAATTTCCTGTATTCTGAGATCTTCAAAAAATCCAGTGGGCAGTTTTTGTGTGCGTGTGTGTGTGTGTGTGTGTGTTTGTGCACACGTGCGCACGAACTGTAGGGATTGAACCCAAGGTCCCATGAGCTCTACCACTGAGCTACACTCCTAGATCGGGGCAAAATTTTATATAAACATATCTCTCAATCAGTTCCCCCAAATTTTAGTTTCAGTAAGAAGCAAGGGAATTGTGAATTAGCTGTTCTTAAAGCTCAAATTCAATTTTATGTTTCTGAAAAGGAACTAGGACATGAAAACAAAATACATCCATGAATTCTTTTATCTGAAACCATTGAAAACTTGATGCCAACTCTGACTATATGTGTTTTCTCACCAGTAATTTACAGCAGTGCAGCTCTGTGTGAGCCCCTGAATACCCTCAGAATAAAGGCAGCATGTGCCTTTCCGGCCAGTTAGCAGTTAGGTATTTCCTGTCTGCCCTGAGAAATTGTCCTTTTCCAGCTTTAAAGGCCGGTCTGAGTCAGCCACCTTTCCTCTAATTTCTCTTCTAGACTCTCCTTAACTCTCAAGATCAAACCTGTTGCTCAGATAATTTCATGGGCTAATCAGCAGTCACTGTGCATACAGGGGTGGAAGGAAAAGCTAGTAAAAACTAACAAAGAACAGCATGGGAAACTTAGCAGGGAACAAGTCACATTCTCATCTTCATTTTTCATCCTCTACATATAATCTGAGTCTTGCCAGAGAACCTTTTATGCCCCAACTAACCCGCTACCTTGGTACAACTCCACCAACCAAGACCCTCTTGACAAAAGCACTCATCACAGACTGTGACTGGATAAGCACTCAGTAAAAGGCCTGGCATGGAGGGTGTAGGGGAAGCTTCATCATTTGCTTGATTTAGACACAGCCACCATGCCAGTGCAGGATGGAAAGAAGGCAAAGAAATATCAGTAACTCATGGGGCTGGGTGTGTTTATGCAGAATCAATAGCCTTCCAAAGTAGCAGGTTCTCCAAACAGAATTTTTTTAAAAAATTCTGGTATTTTATATAAGGAGATCTTGGTTCTCACAGGACAATGGAAAAGTGTGCTGATCTCATGGAGGGATTCTAATGATTGTGAACATAGTATATATCCAAGGAAAGATGATGGTGTTGATGACTGTGTAAATATTAGATGCACAGAGAAAGAAAGCACAACAAATTATGAGGCATGTTACTGGTAGCCTAAGTGTAAAACAAAACACTCTCCCCACAAATCTTGCAAGAGTGAAAACCACCCATCTGAGGGCCTTTAAAATCCAGTAAAGTTGTGTACACTTACAGTCTCAGCATTCTGGGAGGCTGAGGCAGGAGGATCCCAAGTTGGAGCCCAGCCCCAAAAAATTAGTGGGACTCTATCTCTAAATAAATAAATAACAGGATAAATGGGGTTGGGGATGTACCACAGTGTGAAGGTCTTGGACTCAATCCTCAGTGTAACAAAAAGAAAGAAAAAGTGTGCGTGGGGGGGGGGGTGTTGAACACTCTTCTTGAACTAGTGACTATTCAGTCTACTCTGTGATGCTGTGAACAGGAGTGCAGACTGACCATTCATTGACAGTTAATTCCCTTGACTCAAGAACCCTCAAAAGCAGGAAGGAAGCCAGTTTGGATCAACTGGGAAACTGGGTTTAAAAGGATCTAGAAAAGAAAGATTGTACTGCAGAACTCTCAGAATTCTAACAATGGAAGTAAATATCCTATGATTTCAAGGCAGGCTTAGCAGCTGATCTTTAGATAGGGCACTGACATGGATTCCCTAAAATACCCATTAGGGTTTGCAAATGAGACAGAAGCAAGGTAGATATGATGAAAAACTGTGGAGCACAGATAACTCTATCCCTGCAGCATTCCAATATTATGTGTTTGAGTTTAAATCAAAAGGGACAGGAAACTAAAAAGCCAAGTTGCCTACCACCATCTTATTCCACCTACAGAAAAAGATATGGTCACAGGTCATGGGCAGTGTCACATGGGGAGAGGCGAGGTGTTGCCAATGCATACCCCAGTGCCTGTACCACTGCACCATCCTACACCAACCTGCACCTCTTTTCTGGATCTTCTTTCAATGTCTTTACTGACATGATTCTATATTCTTTTTTTAATTTTTTACGACTTTCTTTTACTAAGTTTATTGGTACATTTTAGGTACGCAATATGATGACATGCATCACTGGGAATTTGTACCTTTACATGATGTATCTTGGTTCTTTTTTTTTCCCCCTTCCCCTGTCCTCCCTTCAACCCCTCCACCCCTCCCTATTTACAAAGACTTTGTTTCCATTTTTTTTTCTCATATTAATTCCATTCCCTTCTTTGCTTTCCCCTACCCCTCCCACTGCCCCTTCCCCTTTGCCCCTTTTCTTCCTATATCACATTATCTATTATACCTTATAATCCTTATTTACACTTTCAGTTTCTCACACTAGAGAAACTATTTGGTATTTACACATGTGTCCTAATTATTTCACTTAAGAGTATCACCTCAATGTGCATCCATTTAACTATAATGTCTGTAATTTCTCCTTCTTTATAGCTGAGTAGTACTCCATCTTATAAAATCTTATAAAAAACCCACATTTTCTTTATCCAGTCTCCAGCTGATGGGGAATTGGGCTGCTTCCAAGTTTCAGCTGTTACAAATTGTGCTGCTATGAACATGGGTGCACATATATCACTGTGGTATGATTCTTTTAATTCTTTGGGGAAGTTAGCCAGCAGGGGAATAGCTGGGTCAAATGGGACTTCCAGTCCTAGTTCTTTGAGGTATCTCCATACTGATTTCCACAGTGGTTGCACCAGTCTACATTCCCACCAGTAGTGGAGCAGGGTTCCTCTTTCCCCACAGACCCGACAGCATTTGTTATTGGTTGATTTCATGATAGCAGCCATTCTTTCTGGAGTGAAGTGGAATCTCAGTGTTGTTTTCATTTCCATCTCTCGAATGACCAGTGACGTTGAACATTTTTTCATATGTTTATTTGCTATTTCTACTTCGTCTGAGAAATGTCTGCTCATTTCAGATGCCCATTTTAGGACTGGGTCTTTAAATTTGGGAGATCTGGTATTTTTTATTCTTTACAGATTCTAGTAGGCCTCTGTCTGAGTAACAGCTGGTAAAAATTTTTTCCCACATTGTGGGATGTCTCTTCACACTATTGGTGGGTTCTCTTGCTGTACAGAAGCTTTTTAATAAGAAGAGATCCCACTTGTTGATTGTTTGTGCTAGTTCACGGGCAACTGAGGTTTTGTTCATAAAATCTTTTCCTACACCAATGTCTTCGAGAGTTCTACCTAACCTCTGTTCCAGCCAGTTCAGAGTTTCTGTTTTAATATTCAGATTGTTAATCCATTTTGATTTTAGTTTAATGCATGGTGAGAGATACAGGTCTAGTTTTAATGTTTGGCAAGCTGAAACCCAATTTTTCTAGCACCATTTATTAAAGACATTCAAGTAAGGGTGTTTGGCTCCTTTGTCGAAGATGAGGTGACTGGAGTTGGTTCTGCATCTTCTAATCTGTTCCACTGGTCCTGAGGTCTGTTTCTTTGCAGATACCATGCTGTTTTAATCACAGTAGCTTTGCAGTATAGTTTCAAGTTGGGGATTGTGATACCCCCTATTTTGTCTTTACTGCGTAGTATTGCCTTTGGTATTCTAGGTCTCTTTTTGTTCCAAATGAATTTTTGGATTGTTTTCTCAAGGTCTGTGAAGTATGCTGCTGGGACTTCAATGAGGATTGCACTGAATCTATATAGCAGTTTTGGAGGTATGGCCATTTTCACTATGTTGATTCTTCCTATCGGAAGAAGAATAAAGAAGAGATATCTTTCCATTTTCTGATATGTTCAATCCCTCTTTTCAGAGTGCTATAGTTTTCAGAGAAGAGGTCTTTGCTTTCTTTTGTTAGGCTGATTCCTAGGTATTTCAGTTTTTTGGATCCTATTGTGAAAGGAATTATTTGCCTTATTTCTCTCTCAGTGAGCCTGTTGTTCATGTAGAAGAAAGCTATTGATTTCTGAGTGTTGACCTTGTATCCAGCTACTTTACTGAATTCGGTTATTAAGACCAGGAGATTTTTGGTGGAGTTCTTCGGGTCTTCTATATAGAGTATCATGTTGTCTGTAAATAATGACAATTTGACTTCTTCATTTCCTATCTTTATTTCTTTCATTTCTTTCTCTTGTCTAATTGCTGTGGCTAATGTTTCCAAAACTATACTGAATAGGAGTGGTGATAGCAAACATCCTTGTCTTGTTCCTGATTTTTTAGTATGAAGCATTTTCGTTTTTGACCACTTAGTATGATATTGGCTGTTGGTTTTTCTTCGATGGCTTTTATCAGATTGAGGTAGAGACCGTCTATTCCAATTTTTTGTAGGGTTTTTATCATAAATGTGTGTTGGATTTTGTTGAATGCTTTCTCTGCATCTATTGAGATGATCATATGGTTTCTGTCCTTGGCTCTATTGATATAGTGTATTACATTTACTGATGTGCATATGTTGAACCATCCCTGCATCCATGGGTTGAATTCCACTTGCTCAGGGTGTATGATATTCTTGATGATCAACTGCATTCTATTTGCCAGTATCTTATTCAGGATTTTTGCATCTATGTTCATTAGTGAGATGGGCCTATAGTTCTCTTTTTTGGTTGGGTCTTTCTCCGCTTTGGGGATCAACGTGATGCTTGCTTCCAGGAATGAATTTAGGAGTATTGCTTCCCTTTCAATTTCATTGAACAGTTTAAAAAGTAATGACAGTAGTTCCTCTCTAAATGTCATGTAAATTTCAGCAGTGAAGCCATCAGGACCTAGGTTTTTCTTAGTTGGTAAGTTTTTAATTACATTTTAAATTTCATTGATTGATATTGAGTTGTTCAGAATTTTTAGGTCTTTTTTGTTCAACTTTCATAATTCATACTTATCTAGGAATCTGTCCATTTCTTCTGTGTTTTCCATCTTATTGGTGTATAGGTTCTCAAAGTAGGTATTGATAGTCCTCTCGACTTCTGCTGGGTCCATTGTAATTTCATCCTTTTCATTCCTAACTGCATGGATTTGGGCCTTTTCTTTCCTTTTTCTGGTAAGGTTGGCTAACGGTTTGTCAATTTTATTCTTTCAAAGAACCAACTCTTGACTTCATTGATTTTTTTGTATCGTTCTCTTAGTCTACACTGCACTGACATCTGCTCTGATCTTTATGATTTCCTCCCTTGTATGAGCTCTTTCTAGAAGCTTGAGGTTCAGCATCAGGTTGTTTAATTGGGCTCACTCTGTTTTCCTAATATGAGTATTCACTGCTATGAATGTCCCTCGTAAGACTGCTTTCATTGTGTCCCATAGATTCCAATATGTTGTACTGGCATTGTCATTTAGTTGTCGGAACTGTCTGATATCTTCTTTAATTTCTGCTGTGACCCATTGGTTATTCAGAAGATTGTTGTTCAGTTTCCATGTGTTTATGAAATTCTTGAGATTTCTTTTGGTATTCATTTCCAATTTCATCCTACTATTATCTGGTAATATACAAGGGATAACTTCAATTCCTTTGCACTTACATAAACATGTTCTCTGAGCAAGTATGTGGTCTATTTTGGAGAATGACCCATGTGAAGCTGAAAAGAATGTGTATTCTGATTTTGTGGGGTGGAACACTCTGGAAACATGTTAAGTTCATTTGTTCAAGAGTTTGATTTAGTTCTAGTATTCTGTTGTTTATTTTTTGTCTAGCTGATCTATCTATTTGTGACAGTGGGATATTGAGTTCCCCCACTACTACTGTATTAGTGCTTATTTGATTTTTCATGTCCGTTAATATTTGTTTTATTTAGTTGGGCACACTAGTGTTTAGTGCATCGATATTTATGATTGTCATCTCTTCTTGTTGGATTGTTCCCTTTACAAGGGTGTAGTGTCTGTCTTTGTCTCTATTCATCATTGTTGGTTTGAAATCCACTTGATATGCAAAGAGGATAGCTACTCTTGCTTTTTTTCAGGTTCCTGTCTCATAGAATATGTTTTCTACCCTTTAACTTTCAGTCTGTGCGTTTCTTTTCGAATTAAGTGTGTTTCTTGTTTGCAGCATATTGCTGGATTTTGCTTCTTGATCCATTCTGCCAGTGTATTTCTTTTGACTGGTGAATTGAGACCTTTAACATTGATGGTTATAACTGATACATGTTGTCCTATCATTGTCATGACTTTTTCTGTTTGTTGGAATCTACCTCTTTGTGTTTAATTTCTCGTCATGCCCAATGGATTCATTCTGCTGGGCTTCCTGGGATTGTGATCCTGGTTGTCTTTTCCTAGGATATTGTCAAAATTTTTTGGAGTGCTGGTTTGGTGTTCATGAAGTTCCTAAGGTGCTCTTTGTCATGAGAGTATCTTATTTCTCCATCAATTTTGAAAGATAGTTTTTAAGGGTACATCAAACTGGTTTGGAGGCTGTTTTCCTTTAGGGCTTGAAATATGTCACACCAAGCTCTTCTTGCCTTGAGGGTTTGTGTTGAGAAGTCTTCTGTGATTCTGATGGGCTTTCCTTTGTATGTAATGTTTTTTTCTCTCTAATTCCTTGTAGAATTTTGTTCTTCTATTGGGTTTCTGGAATCTTAACTATTACATGCCTATGTGTAGATTTTTTTTGATCAAGGCTAGTTGGAGTCCTATATGCCTCACTTATCTGTACGTCAAATTCTTTTCCCCTGCTTGGGAAGTTTTCTGCCATCACTGTTGTGAACAGTTTTTTTTATGTCATCTGCACTCTCTCCTCTTTCTTATGTGGCTTTTTTTTTTTGGTACCGGGATCGAACTCGGGTCATTGTGCTTACGCAGTAGGCAGTGAAACCACTGAGCTAAATCCCCGGCCCCTCTCTCCCCTTTCTTCATTGACTCTGATCAGTCTTATGTTATTCTTCTTTGCATCATCTAGTAGCTGCTGGATTGATTTCTCATGGTCCCTTACTATTTTAAAGCAATTTTTCTTTTTCTGGTCACTAATTGCAATCTTATCTTCTATATCTGAAATTCTGTCCTCACAATGGTTCACTCTGCTGCATAAACTTTCAATGGAGTTTTTAATCTCCTGGAAATCTGTTTGCATCTGTTTTATGGATTCCATTTGTTTCCTATGTTGGGATTCCATAATGTTCCTCAGCGCCACTTTGTTTTATCTGTGTCCTCTCTAGATTTATTAATCATGTCTTGCCCTATGGTCACAATCTCTGCTGTTATCTGACAAATTATTTGATTTCATCTTTTCCAGATCCTCTTTCGTTGCCAGTTTAGGGAGTTCAGGTGGTTGAGTATCAGATTGTTCCATCTTGTTTCCCTTTAGGGTTGCTTTAGGTGATCTGGAAGTCTGGTTTTGAGACTTGTTTAATGTGTCTTCTCATTTTGGGGAGGGGGCATGGCTCACCTAGGTGCTGGAGTGGTGGTAAGGCGGCCTGGAAGGTTCACCTCCTTTGCTCTGCAGGTGGCTTTGCTCCTCTGTGCTGGGGGTGGTGGTATGGCAGACTGGCTTTACGACTTTATATTAAGCTACATGTAGGGTGGTTGGCACTGCTATGGCACTTATGTCCCTCACTCATCTTTCACTTTAACATTTTACAAATATCACCAAGACATCAGCACAGGTAGGTTGGAAGTGTATGATTCTTTTAAATATTTGAAACTTACTAGAATTTATTTTCTTAGGAAGAAAGATAGCAAATGATATGTTTTCTCCTTCCTTCTTTAGAAGAAACGGGGTGCAAGAGAACAGAATTATTGAAGTATGTTCTTGCACTGTGCCATGATTTGCTTGTGTTAGAACTGTGAGTGCAAATACCTGCCCATGATTCAACCACAGGGAAGTAGACACAGAGATTAGAAAGCTCTAGGCAGGAGGAGGCATTCTGCTATAAGCCACCCCCAAAGGAAGCCTCGGGAGCAGAGGGGTCAGAAAACCCTATATTCATTTGCAGCTATGACTAAACATTTTTATTTGGAAAGCACACAAAGGATACACTCTGCCAAAGAATAAGAATTTTCATGAGACCAAAAAAAGGGAGGGGGGATCTATGATCTTGCAAAATCAGGTGAAATAAGTTTAATGGCTACAATTAGGAAGTCTGTTTGAAGTCCTTTCTGAGAAGGGGGGGTGGCATGCTACATCCTCCTACTCCCATGAGCACCACCAGACCCCGTAACCACCTCGAGAAGGCACTGGGCAGCTGCTCCCTAAGCCAGCCAGTGCCAGATGCTGAATCACGAGCATAGGCTCCGGCACCTGAGTTGTCTTTGGAGGGATTCCAAGCACTGCCCAAGCCCAAGCCTGTTGAGCTCCTGAGAATTGACAAGATCACACCCTGGGGGCTACTACCATGGGCAGCAGGAACACTGCAATGAAGTGAAGCAGGATAAAAGTTTATTACAAAATGTCTAAAATGCTAAGTTGGATGCTACATCAAGCTTTTGTTTAAGAATAGATTGTGTTAACAAATAAATACAGGAACAGATTGGCCCAGTCCTTCTCCAGGTTCCCAAGGCAGAAAATACAGGGGTCAAATGTGAGGATAAATCAATCAAAGGGATCTATTAACTCATTATGTTAACCCCCTCTTTTCTGAAATTGCTTTTTATGAGGTTGCAGCCCAGCCACTCCTAGTATGAAGAATGCGGGTTCACACCATTTTGTACATTAGAAGACAATTTGCTAGTTTTGAAGGTTGTGGAAGGATCTGGCTAGAATTATGCTCAAAATAATGGAAGGTTTTCCATGAATTTATTAGAAACACAGAATCTAAGGGCGGGGATTTAGCTCAGTAGTTCTGCTGCCTGCCTCGCAAGCACAAAGGACCCGAGTTCGATCCCCAGTACCAAAAAACAAAAAAACAAAAAAACAAAAACACAGAATTTAGTTCCTGCTCAAATAAATATGGTCCTGTATTCTTTTTCTTCTTGAAATGTAAGTCACACATACTCAGGATGCCTTAAGTGGTAATTAACACCTACAAATACTTTGATTCACAAAATAGCTCCCTATCCTTGCCTAAATTTTGAGCAAAACATCAAAGAATGAAAAGGATGTGGAGGCAACATTCCAGCAGAGATAGAAGACAAAAGGAAAATTAACAACCACAACAAGAACAACAAAACATTAAGAAGATAAAAGCAATGGTTCAAATTATTAGGTTAGTAATAAAATATGTGGAATTACTCACATTTTACCATAGTTTTCCAGAAAAGGGGAAAAAATCCTAATCTACAATAATTTATACTTTTTAAAGCAGTTATTGAGGACAGCAAAGATTACATATGAACAATATTTAAAGGTCTAGGGTATAGCTCTGCGTTACACTACTTGCCTAGCATGCACAAGGCTCTGGGTTCAATCTCCAGCACTGAGGAAATAAAAGCAAAAAATCTCCACAATTTAAGAAATAGGGAGCATCTGGAAACATTGGGCAAGCGCAGCCTAACAGCTTTCCTGCATTTAAGAGACTAAAATAAAAACAATGTACTGAATTGTTTACTATGTACCAGGCACTGCACTAGTTACTTTACACATACTATTTTATCTCATGTTGCCAACATCTCTAAGGGAGGTAGGGGAAAGTTTTATAATTCCTGATTTAAAGAAGAAACCCAGAGACTATGAGGTTCAATGACATCTTCAAGGTCACCAGTCTACTGAGTGTCCCGAACAACAACAACAACAAAAAAAACCAAACAAACACTGTCTATGAGAACTTGATATTCACATCAGACCAAGGTCACTGATTAGCACAAAGATGGCCATGGGTAATCTTGGCAAAAAGATATGCACTCCCATGGAGCCAACAATGCAAGAATGACAGTGGGTCCGTCTGCCTCTGGGATAAAGGGGTAGGCTTTGCAGAGTGGCACACCTTCTTTACTCCACTGAAAAGACTTGCTTGTTCGAAGCAGCTCTTCCCATTCCCAGGGTACTTAAAGCTGTGGCAACATCTGCAATTCTGTGCTACCTATTCTCTGCCCACCGTTACAAGGCATCCAAGTATCCTTCCCAACTACAGCCTACCTATCCCTGAAAATTCCACCCACAGTCTTTTTCCTATAGAAAGGAATCCTTAATATCCCAGACTCAGGGGACTATACTTCTTCAGAAACTGTAGGATCCCGTACATTTACTTTGTGACAGTGAGTGTCTAGCAGGTGGACAGGGAGGAATGCACCAGCCCTGCTACCTCTGCTTCATTCCTCTGTATTCTCACCTCTGGCCACCTCATCTACCTGCTCCAGGGATACAGATGTCACCACACCCCTAGATTCTCATTCCTTCCTCAGGCCCCACCCTGGAAAAGTTTTCTGCTCCTAGGTTCAGCTGAGCCAAGGGGATTCTTTTTTTCTAAAAGAACCATTCATAAAGCAAAAGATGGAAAGGCACAGTTAAGAAAGTTCAGACCCCCCCTACACACACACCACAATTTCAGTAAAGTCCAGTGGAAGTTCACACATTTGGATCTCTATGACTCGTGTTCTACTTTCATCTAAGTTCAGTCTGTCTCTCTGGATCTAACTGGCCTGGCTTTCAGCTCCAGTAGGATTTCCAGTCCCTGCTTTAAATCCACTGTAAAGTCTTATACTCTGCTATGATTACATAAATGTATACATACATATTTTGGTGATAATGGTAGGGTGGTTAATAGTTGTATTTTTATAACTGCTCTGGCCCCTGCTCACTGAGGAAAAGGAGCATGATTTTTAAAAGTTGCATAATCCGAATGTTTATTGCCAGACAAGTACTAAGCAGTGCAGACCAATTGTATCATTAATTTTTACCATTCTCTGAGGTACTTATTATACCCAGGTAACATCTAAAGAAACACAGCCAGAGAGTTTAAACTATAAAGATTATTTGAGATATACATGCAAAGTCCTAGGTCACTACCTTGTCTAAGACAAGTAGGGAATGAATAAAACTATTACTATAATGCACAATAAATTGGCCCTTACAGAAGAGAATATATTTTGTTACTGGAAAGCACAGACTTTCTTTCTCCCCAGGGATCCTAAAACACAGGAGGAACGGCTGCCCAAGACTGCAAAGAGAAAGGCGGGAGGTGGTGGTGATCCTCATGGCAGTGCCACTGACCAGGAAGGAAAGGGAAGTGCTCACTGAAGCCCAGCTCTGTGTCTGGATTGGTTCTAATCTGCTTTATGTGAACAGAACATTTATATGACATGCCGAAGGTCAACCAGCCTGGGCAGAATCCCTCCACTATGAACTGTAAGATTGACACAACTAAGAAGAAGTTCCAACCCCATATATCCATGGATTTGGAATTCTTCCCCTCTCATGGAGCTAGAACTACTTGCTTGACACAACAGATTCTTGAGGAAAAATTGAGACAACTTTAGAATATATTCACTTAATTTAAGCCACACTCCAAGGTAACTTTGTAGTGAACTTTCAAAAAGATTTTTTCCTTATGAGGACTATACAAGACAGCAAAAGAGAAACAGATTTTCATTTGGTCAAGGAATTGAAGAGACTTTCTTAATAGGGAGATTAAAACCAAAACTGTGCTCACCAATGCACAGCTGTGCTCACAGAGTTGTACTCAGAAGGTGACAGTGACCTTTGGAACTTCCAGTAACCACAGTTTAGCATAAGGTGGAACTTGAGTTTCCAAGCATGAAGAAATAATGATTCCTTGGGAATTTGGGGGAATTACTGACCCTGACAGAATCACAGCAGTCCTAAAAAAATAGTTTGCTTTAAAAACATTAACATATTTCCACAGAAGCAGCATATATGATGGTTAAGTGCTCACCAATCACTGTGTCTAGATTTGAGCCCCACCTTTACCACCTGTTAGCTGTATGATCTTACCTAACCTCCCTGTGCCTTGGTTTCTTCATTAGTAAGAATAGAAAGAAATAATAGCACCTATGCCCTAACTGATACACGTGAAGTGTGTAAGATAGGGCCCTAAGCAATTTTAAAAAGTGGTTTTTAAACAATTATTGATCATGAAAGGAATAAGTTTATGGCATAGGAAATATGAATAAAGAAACTAGGAAAACAGTGAAATAAAATCAAATATGGTTCCATCAACTCCATATGATGGCTTGCTTCAGAGTAGTTTTCTTAAGTAAAACTGGAATTATTTGTGGTCTTTTGAAAATTACTTTTAAAAATTAAAAACACATTTTGACTAGAGATTTTTTTCAAATCTAATTTGTACATTCAGGTTCCAACAAAGAAACAGTGTTAAGAACCACAGCCCTGCACTAGAGCCTTCTGAGAAAGCTTTACCCAGACGCCTCACAGTAGGCAAGGAGGAAGCTTGACACCGAGCTTAGTGGCCATGGGAAGGGAGCCTGAGGCTCACCGGGCCTGCAGAAGCACAGTAATAACCTAAATTCAGACACGACTCAGTTCTTCCTCCCACAGAGTCTGCAGCCAGACAGCAACTTCTGATCAACTCTCATAGCCAGCAAGTAGCACCTATTTTTTTTTTTGCAAAGAACACACCAACTTGATTTTTGTACAAGTTCAATCCCTAACACCATATTGAGTTAAAGTGAAACAAAACAAAAATCAAAGTTTTCACTCCACGCTGTACCTTTTAAAAGAATACTCTAACTGACCCTTAAATCAATTAAAACTAAGCATGAATAATTTTCACCACCCCCTCCCTGCCACAACCATCAACATCATCCACTAACTGTATTTTCCAGTCCAGTGTCTTTATGGTAGAGCACTTTCTCATGAGACTGCCTGTAGTCAGGGCTGATGGTGTCACAGGAAAAACACTTCCCATGGCATCCAGATCACCCTTCTTCCAGGTCTGGCTGGAGCATTAAATGTAGACACACTCGGAAACTAAACTGTTTTAACAGCAGAGCACTTTCCCACCTCAAAAGTGGGATAATCTCGGTAGCCTACCTATGTCCCAAGGGTATTCTGAGTATTAAGGAGTGAACATTAGTCAGGCACTTTGATTTCTACGGACAAAGGGCTCTGTATAAGTACAAAGTATGATGCTCTAACCCAAGTGCCTTTCTGGAGTCACCCCCTGATGACAAGACAGAATGGGGGGGGACGCAGGTGGCTCCTTCCACCCCAGTCCTCTCACCAGCAAAGCCACCCCCGTGAGACTGCAGGACAAGCCTGGTGGGACCCATATGGTATCAGCCCTGCTCAGTTCCCTTATATAGTCAATGAAGAGGGAATCCCTCTGTGTGCATATTTCCAATTCACATTCCAAAACAGTATAGGCATTTTCAGCTGTGAATTACAGGGCTCGGTACGCCTGGTCCAGGCACTGTGCTAGGATCAGGATGCAGATGAGAAAGGAAGCCTTACAGAAGATCATGCCCCGGTTTTTAAAGAATGAGAATACATATGCCAGTGAATGCCCAGATGAAAAGAACATATACATTGAGTCACACAAAGCCCACCTGAGAATTAACAAAATACAGTTAAAAAAATAAACTTCAGTTTGGTAATTTTAAACTCTACACATTGAAAACAGATTTGAGCCTTTCCCCCAGCCACTGAAAGACTTGTGTTGAGATAATGACAACCTGAAGATCATGAAATAATTACATAATAATAAAGAGTAAAAGGTGTTTTTGAGGGACACAGAAATATAAGCAGACTCTAACTTATAACCACTGCCTGACACCTTTAGACAGGAGCAAAATATTGGCCTGTGTTAAATTATGTTGTATGTATGCTGCATGCAAACACTGGAATATTTTCCTTTAGCTGAGCTGATCATAGTTAGATCTGAAAGCAGAAGATAGGCTTTAACCAAATTAAAGTGCTACTGATTTGTCCAACAATGTCATTATTAAAGCCTGGTCACATATCACATAGTCGCACTGCTGAGGCAGATACAGCTAAGTGAAGTATTCGGAAATGCCAAACTACTGAACAACTAATCCTGGTAAATCCTGTTCCATAAAACCATACACAGTAATAGATTAATTCTCAGGAAAAAGAAAAAAAAAGAACTTGGCAAATTCTCAGAAGGAAAAAGGCTCCTGACCATTAAGGGTTAACTCACTTGCCTAAAAAAAAAAAAAAAAAAAAAAAAAAAAGGCATAATTTCCTTTTATCATACAACAATACATTTATTATTTTCTGTATATCTGTTAAAGGGCATGGCTTTCTGAGTGGAAAACAAAACAGACCTTGGTCACATGTTTATTTGCTTCAGCTACTCCCTTCCCCTTCTGATAAATAATCAAACATGCCATCCAGAAAAAACAAAACCAGCGAGCTGGGAAATTTGATGGTCATCAAATACACTGAGATACCAAGAAAAGCAGCCCACTGTTCCCACACTGAGTTTTCGGCCTCCACACCTACACTAACATCTGAGTAAATACCTCCAGTCACTCTTTCCATTTTCCCTGCAATTACTCCTACTGTTAAACAAATTGTCCTTAAGGCAGTCACAAACATCATTTTTTTTTCTTGCAAAGCAGAACAACTTTGGAACATTAAAAAAGCCATCATAGCCATGGCAATACAGACACACATAAATTTATTTTTGTTAATATCTTCCATTACAGATTTGGGCATCTACAGAGCACATTTCTTACTCTATTCTAATAGATGGTGTTTTATACACTGAAATTTAAGGATATTTAGGCTAAGGACTAACAAACAAGAGCCAATTTTCCATTTCCTGTCGATTCCTTGACTAGTTAAAAAAAAAAATTAGCACCTGGCTTACCAGTTACCCTCAAGCTGGAGGTCAGCGTGGAAGGGGGCACAGAGGGAAGAAAGAGAGGCCAGAGGGATGACTACACGCATTAAAGATAAAACCATTTTAAATGTGACACACCATGTGTTTAAAAGTCATTTCAATAGGACGACTAAGAGAGCACTTCTATCCCTCTTGCAGCCCAAGACCCAGGGCTTTCCCAGCTGTACTAATTATCCACGATAAAAATTGTAAAAAGAGCTTTCCAACATCAAAGTTAAAGCCATGGTGGCAAAGTGAGGCTTTCCCTTTCCTTTTGCAGCAGGGCACTCAGTTTAAACAATAGTAATATGAATGAGATAATGACCGTGCGTGTTTCAGCAGTCTGACTTTTATTGGCATGAAATTGGTACAAATATTATCAAGACTGATTCACAAATGATGACAGTGTCACAATGCATTATCAGAGGACAATTCTGTCTAGGCAGAATTATACAGGCAACATCCTCGGATTCTCTGACTACCCATGATAACAGGAAGAGAAAGAAGGCAACACAAAACAATGTCACAATAAGCGGAGAGAAGGTTCTAATCTGTGTTCAGCCTATAAAACTCTCCTGACAACACATGGCTGCTACTTAGCTGATTATATCCAAAGACACACTGGAAAGCAAGAGTGAATTAACAAGGAGTTAGTAGGAGCCAGTCCTCTCAAATCTGTAAAACAACAAAAGCTTTGATGGAGAGAGGAGAGAGAGGAAGCAGATAAGCAGTAAACAAGTTAGAGCATCTTATTTTGCCCTTCATGGAATGTCTGCTCAAGCACCGATCCCGAGTTTAAAAGTTTAACCCCATGAAAATGTTCCTTTTTCTCTGGACACTTACAGAGAAAATGAAGAGTTTGATGGAGTGAGCTTGTACTGTCTGCCTTTGGATTTCCGTCTTCTTGCTGTAGATGGGTTCTGGCTGTTTCTGTGAAGCGGGGGTTGCCGAGTGGTAAAAAAGATGTTTGAATAAACAGGAAGTGCTGAGCGGCTGAAGCACACTCGAGGAGAAAACACACTGGAACATTGCCCTTTTTCGACAAACTCACAGAGGTTTGCCTCCACAGTAGCTGGCTGGCCGCTCACTAAATGACAAAGAAACCACAAGAATTCCTCAAGTAATTCTTCACTTTCAAAGTTGAAAGATCAGTTGGAGCTTGCAGGTAATTTTCAAAGTTGCATTTAGCACTTAAAGAAATCTATTAATGCGACATGTATCTAAACCACTCCAGGTCTGCAAGCAGCAACACAGCAAAGTGTGCCCTGGCTAGACCAAGCCCTTGCCAAAGAGCCCATGCATGCACTCAGACAAACACACACCAACATGGTTTTGGGAAACCTGCTCTTGAGATATTTTTGTGGTGACATTTACATAGGCAGGATGCTTTTTTTAAAAAAGAAAGAGAAAAGTCAGATTTTGCAGACTTGCGAGGATTTTATCACATGTATTTTTAAAGAACACATCATCCGCATTCCAGGGATGTGCCCTCGATCTTGCTTTTGTTGCTTTTCCCTTACATTTTCCATCCCTGCAATCAGCCAAACTACCTGTTTATCTCAAGATGCCTAGTTTGTCTACTTGAACACTTCTTAACCCATCCCAACCTAATTATCAAAGTCCTGTCTTCTGTCACCCAAGTAGCTTGACAAGTACCATAAAAGAAGAGGAAACTTGAATGCATAGCAAGCCAGCTTGAAAAACATGATGAAGAGTAGAACAGCCATATTCTATTTTTAAAAAGGAGGAAGAAAAGTATTCCCCTGAAAACGTATTGCTGTTGTGGCCGTGTTCTGCCAGGGAAGCAACTAACTTGTTATTGACTGTGGAATGCTGGACCGTCTGTCACGCAGGTGCTAATACTCGGCTAAAATAAGTCATTGGGAGCTGTCAGTGGGATGTTTACATAGGCCCAAATCTTTTCTTCATAGAAGGAAATTTTTTACTGGAATTCATCTTCTTTTGATCTCACATTCAAAGCAACGGCAGCATGATAGACATTCAAGTCTGAAAGCAAATCCAGACGCTGAAGATAAACCGCCAGAATGTGACAGGCAGAAGCATCTAAAGCTTATAAAAATGAAGAGAACAGCATGTCACCTGAGTATTACAATAGCAGAAATCAAGAGACATATTAGGTGGAACTGATCAGCCACAAAAACAGTTCAAAAGGCAGATCACAGACACAGAGGACGAGGCTGGGGGAAAAAAAAATGGGAAGGATCTGTCTTACTGCCTCACCTCCCTTCGGAGGCTCACTGAGCTTCCACGCCTGCCACTCCACTTCCTGCAGGGGTGGAGTATCCAATGCAAATGTTCCTCTCTCTAACTCAGTTGATCCAGTTAAAGATGAGCAAATGATTTCCTACAATCCCTTTCAAGGGGCAGGGGGGAAAGGTACTGGATGCTGGCTCCATCTGCCACATGCTGCCTTTTACTAGCATGCCCTGCTCTGCTCTGTAAGGCAGTTATCAGAAGGCACACAGTCTGGGCACACGGCGAGAGAATGAACACAAATGCTCCCGTCACCATCAGACAGACAAGATTTGTTCACTGCTACAGGTATGTCATGGCCCCACACCTAGCAGAATTATGGCAAGAACTTTCTGAGAAGCATACAATTTTGTTTTAAATAAAGCCTCTTGTTTTAACTAAAGTCAATGAATATAATGAAAAAGTAATTCTCAGAATAATTTTGCACTTAGAGCTGTTTGTTAACAAACAGAATGTGATGTGAACAGGCAGCATCAGGTTAAAGGACACGAGAATTCCACATTATAATTTAGCCTGCGGTTATTCCTGACTGTGAACACCCTCTGGGACTGCAAAGCGAGATCTTTTTTTGCAGTGTACTGAGATTTTTTAAATTAGTGTTTCCCCTTTCCCCCTTTTTTTGCATACTAAAACAACAGTAAAATATGGATTTAAAATATGCATCTCAATTTTAAAAGCTGTAATCAGTTTAGGGTTTGCCTTGTGCAAACAAAATTCCTGGGTAACTAAGTTACAAATGTTAAAAAAAAAAGGCCAAACAAACAAAAAACAAACACCCTACTAGATTCTAAGCCATGTTTTTTAAAAGTCACCTTCTGTCCCGCCTATACAGCAATGTGATGTGCTACAGTTGATGATTTTGCTTAAACTGTACTAGTTCAATCTGTTAAATTACCACAATTCTCTAAAAAAAGCCATAGTTGCTTTCAACACTTACTCCCCAAATCTCCCAACTTCAATATTCCATATTCCATTGCTGTAATTGTTACATTTACCCCAAACAGGGAGGTTTACTGTAAAAACCAAAATGCAAATTCTGTTGTACATTATAAAACTTCCCCTAGGAAGAATGCTGCCACTGCCACCACGATGCAAGCAGCAGCAACACTCCATTTCTCAAGGCACTAAAAATCCTTTTTGAAAAAACCTGCCACATATAAAGGCCTTCATTAGTGTAATTATATGACTGTTGGGTTTTTTTGATATAAACAACTTTTGATATGTCATTTTAAAATCTCATAATAACATCATTAAAGAGCCTCCATTTTTAAAGGAGAAAATGTCTGCTCAGGGCCACAGAATAGTAGCCAAGCTCTGGGCCCCTTCCTCTCTCTGCCTTTCAGACTTCTCCTGGACTTGAATGTCACCATAGACCTTGAATCCTTGAATGTGAAATGGCTTCACGCTAATTGCTCTAATTGCTTGAAGATGTGCAGGCAGGTGAAACTTGATCCCTGTGGCCATTATAGAGACCAAGAACAACACTGAAATGTTTACACAATGGTTTGATTTTAATAGACAGAAGGACTGAGTTTAAGACAGCAAAAACACAGCTAATAGGTGACCTCTTAATGTAGTCCTCCTTCAAAAAAAGACACACAACAAAAACAATTTCATGTTCTAAAAGGCAGTGTCCTAAATACCAAGGTTATTTGTTTGACTCTTGGATTGAGTACACATTACACTGCACCTGACATTTACACCCAAAACTCCACTCCAATATGGTTTTTTTTTCAACTTTAAAACAAAAAAAGCACTTTATATGTCAGTCACCTTAAAAACAGATTATGACTCTATGGTATTTTTAAGTAAGTGCATTCATTTAAATTTTAAATTGAATATTTTTCACTAGTGTAATACTTCTTGTCCCTTAAAGGGGCAGGCTTGTGTGGTCCTCACCCTCATTTATGGAATTCCTGTCTCTTGTACAGTCCTTGATTACAATTAAAGAGGAGTCCAGACCCTCTAGTGCCAGGGATTTAGACAAGTACATATCCTTTCCCTGTTTTTATTCTTTGTTGCTTTGTAGGACTGTTGTCTGTTTCTCACTTGGTGGGGGTATGGTGTCCTTGAGAGGGGATGAAACAGTTATTCAATGACAGTGGCCGCTGGGCCTGGATATTTTAATGAGGAACAGACACTGAAGTTTGATGGTAGATCTCTATGACTCTCTTTAATGGGACCAGTGCTGGACAGGAAATATATGACAGCAAGGTCAAAATAAAAACACCATGAGACTTACAAGGTGTGATCTCCAAAAGGAAGCCCACAACAGTTAGGTGGGGGCAGGTGCAGAAAGATGTTGATAGGTGCATTTAAAATAAACACATACACTGTATTTTATTTATATATACACATTCATACATACAGATAAAATATACTCATTTATATCTTTATATATATTTATGTGGGAGATATATATATATATATATATATATATATATGAATATTTTATAGATCTATAGCCAAGGAAATACTACTACAGGAGAAAAATACCCAAAAATAATGAAACGATTTTAAGATTAAGCTGGCCAATTTAAGGCAGCAGATATACCCTGTAAATAAGAACAGAGGATGAGACAATACTTCATACAGCAGGGAGCATTCTCTTAGCCTCTGCTCTGCCAAGTTAGGTATTAACTTCTGGAGATGATACAATATAAATTGCAGGAAGAAAGTGAGAAAAAGTCCTTTTAAAGCTATAAAAAATTTAATTATATAACCTAAGTAATAAATTGAGGTGCTTCTTTGCCTGAACTATTTGTTCCCAAACACTGAGGAACAAAATAATGAAACAAAAAATACCTGCACAGAATATACGCTCAAATCGCAGCCTCCTCACACCCATTCACAGACCCATTGCTTTTCTTAAAAGCTACAATCTCCGATTAAGAAGTTATTCCCCTCCTCTTATCAAGGAGGGTGGACAAGTATCCATTTAGAAATTAAATATAAATTAGTCCAAGCCAGTAAGAGGAACACAGGGAAAAAGTAAACAGGCCCCCACCCCCTACCCCTAAAATAGTTTCCCTTTGAAAGCTCTCAGCAGTGAGTGCCTGGTACCAAGGGCCGCCCTGCTTGCTGGAGGGGTCAGCAGAGCTATGCTAAACTGACAGGTTCAGTTTACAGCAGGCCAGAACTTTGTTTGGATATACTGGCCTTGCTCACCACTAGCTTAACAACAGATGGCTAGAAAACTTTCATTATGGTGCACAGGACTGAACTGCAAACAATCTAGAAAACTGTGAAAAGTTTAACTCCCTCTAAACCAATATGCCAAACCCGGGGCTTGCCCAGAGCCAGTGGACCAGCTGTGGGAGAAGAGGCCTGCAGAAGTGATGGTTAAAGCAAAACTGCCCTTGTCAAGTTCAAATCAAGGCACCATTCCAGATTCCAAAGCAGCAGCGACCCACCCAAGGCTTTATTTTAACTGTTCAGAGGCCAGACCTTATAAGGAGTTGTATGGACTGTGCCTTCTTTATTTTATTTTCCCAAAATGTACTGACAGATTTTCCCTCCCTTTGTAGAAGGAAAATCTTCCTCCAGACAATTCCCAATTCCCAAGCTTCCTTTCTGCTTCTCCTCTGCCAGGAAGTTGAGAGGATTCCACCAAATAGTCTCACTCTAGCCCCTAGCTTTAAATAACGACTTACTCAAATCTGTATATAATTTAAATATTCATTAAACTGATTCAGTCACATGAAGCCTAATATCTCCTAATGCTCTGAGACAGGTTATAAATGCACCTTCAAAGGTTTAATTCAATTGGCAATCTGAGAGGTCTTATCACTGGAAATGTGTTATTTTCATATTATTCAAGAAATGAACAAATGTGTTTTCCACAAATGTATTTTAGAAGCTACCCTTTCCTGTTATTGAAAGAAAATTGTGTTTATTACTCCTTTAGCATAGTGTAAACTCATAAACGTCAACAGAGAGTACAAGGAAAACTGTCAACTAAATATTGTTTCCTTCATGAGCTGTTCTTCCAAGTCAATTACGCCTTTCAACTTCTGGGGCATTGTATGATAAACTGGCAGTAAAAATCATTCACATTAATATAGCATGGTGCCTTGCCTGCAAAAGGTAATTAAAGAAGTAAATGACTCATAAGAATAGACATATTAGCTGCAAAATGAAAGGCAACTGAGCTGCCACATAAAAATATGTACCATTAAGATACTGCATTTTCATATTCCTGTAATCAGCTTCAGTAGACTAATGCTTATTTAATCCAGTTCTGTGCTAAGTCCATCAACAACTGTTTTTTGCTGTTTTCTCCTTGACTGAACATTATGAGAGCAGGTTTGGAATAAATACTGCACTGAGATTTTTGCATACTCAATTGAAGAACAGGTTTTTACATTTTAAAATCTATTTTTCTTCCTCTGAGAAATACAACATTAAAAAAAAGACTGTTAGAAAAAATATACATAGCCAGCGAGACATGTCTTCTTAATATGGCAGGACATCTCAGGGAAGTACTATTTGTTTCCATATTGATAGTTTCTGACCTATATACCACTATCAGCATGAGGGTGTCATGCCTCCACTTGCCAGATCTCTGCTTCCTTTATGAAGCACTCCCTTTTGTTAATAATGTCTTCCATTAGCATTAGCGGGATGAGGGCAATTTATCCTTTGGCAGCGATGGAGTGAGAAGGCTAGAAAGGAGGGAGGTGGTGAGCAGGGTGAAGAGAGGGGATCTCAGACTGGCCTTGCGGCCCCTATGTCCTTAGCTACCTGAGGGATAAACCCTGCTCAGAGAGAAGCAAACTGATGCTCAAATTAACTGATCTACTTTCCAATCTCTGGCCTTCACACTGACATTTTGTTCTATTCTTCATATCCCTTTATTTCTATGCTTCCTTGCCAGCCCAGCCAAGTCACAGGAAAATATTATCTACACAATACAGTCTTAAGAGAATTTTTTTCACTCAAGTTGCTTACATCGTTGCTTGTGGAACCTTGATAATAATCACTGAGAGGGGCCTACCATGCATACTGTATTTCTAGAAATACTAGAAGCATAAAGTTTCCTGGAGGCTGAAGAAATGCCTATTCTTGTTGTGGAAATTAGGGCTGTCTGTTGGTAATTGATGCTGTGTAAGCCTTTGCCAATCTGGTTTGGAAGTTTTAGCTTTCAAAACTGTTACAATTCCTTCCCTGCTCAATGGCAGCAGTAAAACTCAGCCTAAAAAACATTGGGATATCTGTCTTCTTCAGGTTTGCCGACAATTCACCCACTCAATGACTTCTACATGCTTCTAGACGGTGTCTACTAACATTAAAAAAAAACAAAACAAGAGATTTGTAACATTTTTTTTTCCTGAAAGATCATGAACTTTCGACAAAGGTGATGTTCTAGATTTCTCTACAAGTTATCCCTTCACCTGACCCTCTTCTTGGAAGTATATAGAGTCCTCTGGTTTCAAAATTGATGAACAGCCAGCCAGGTCCTCAAGGACAGTTTAGGACACCAAGATGGCTCTACAAGGACCCTCTGTGATTTATCTGTCTTTTCACATCCTCCAAACTGCACATAGCTGCCTAGATTTAGGCTGATCTCGCCTTGTAATGTATTGTTGCCTCAACGTTCCAGCAGACACCACTTGGAACCACAATTAATGAGCACTAGTCCTTTTTCTAATTAAGGAATGAAGGTTTCTGCGAGCACCACATCGTGATTCTGTCTGAAGAACACACATGGAGACACATGCATGCTTCCAACTGCCTTAAAATGGGATTTTTAATATTTGTGAACATAATGGTATTGGGAAATAAGAGCATTTCCAACATCTTTTACAAATAAGCCTTTACAAAATATTGTTAGCTGTTAATAATACATCATTATCAAAAATGGAAAATTATGAATATGATGCATGTAACCTTTGTATTCACATGAATTAGCCTGTATGTATGAATACGATACATGAATTAGTTTTTAAAAATACATTTAAAAAAATAAAAGGACCTCGTCTGAAAATGCAAGGCAGGAAGGCAGTTCCTCTGAGCCTGATATTTTTCAGACCTTCACAGATTAGGATTCAAACATGTAATTAAGAAAGATAACCCCAGTTTTAATAGTAATTAGGGGCTATGGGAAATAGGATACTATCTCTCCAAAGTGTTACAAATATACCACACTTCTAAATAACTTGCAATGCCTGGAAAGTATACTCACTACCAAGGGCAAAGCTGCTATGCAGTAAGGGAACAGTAAATGACAGACTGGCGTTCAAGTCCATTAGCTGCTATGTGATAGGAGCACATTCACTAGCATGCGACCTGTGAAAAATCTTAGATCTCTTTAAATCTTTGAATTGGATTACTGCATTAATTCTTAAGAACTGCAATCCTTCAACCAAGTCAAATTACCCTCATTAACAGTGGAAAAACTGCCTCTGCAATAAGTTAAAAAAAAAGATATTTATTACCTATAATCACTTTCACAGACTTCACCTAGAAATATGATGAACTGATGCCAACAACTCTGCAAATGGTATCTCAATTTTGCTTATTAATCTGGGTTAAAGTAAAAATAAAAATGAAGCATTTGGATGATGTTAATTTTTTTTTCAATCTACAACAAATTTCCTCTTATTATAAAAAGAGAATGGCTCCATTTTACAGGAGAGGAAACTGTGCACACCTACAGATCTGGGATCAACTGTCTAACTCTTCCAGCCTCCAGGCCCTCCGTCTCACTTAGTGTGCGATGCTAGAATTAAATAGGAAATATGGACTCCCAGTGCCACTGTGATATAATGCGCTGACTTGTCTAAATCACATTCAGTGCATTAAAAGGCAGACAAAATAAATGAAAAGATAGGAATGCAGCTCCCAGTGTAGAAATGATACCCACAATAAAAATTTACAACAGGAGCTGCCTCTATTTTCAGACACCATACGACTAGGACTATTTAGCTTGCCTTCACTGAATACGTCCTTCTGGAGTGATGGGAGATAAAAAGGAAGAACTGTTAATTGATCTACTTTGCCTTTGTTACTCCCTACAATGGCCACCTCTGAAATGTATTAAGAGCTTGACTGACCTGGAGCAAATGTTGGTACTTGATGGGAGTGAGCTCAAGGAGGCCGAGTGAGGAGGGTCCTGCATGCAGAGACACTGCTATGCCTGTTCCATTCCTGCCCAGCGCAGGCCAGCAAGTGCCAATCTGGATTTACTAAAACAGACTGTTTTTATGGCATATGTTTGGGACAAAAACAGGTAGACGTTGCTTTTCAGACTGGATATGAACTAATACTTCTAAACAGCTATAATGAAATACTAACTGAAGTTCATAAGAAAAATCCAGAGGCACTACATGGTTCTGAAGAACTTACTGAGTCAGGAAAGAAAAAAAAAAAGATAAAGTGTGTTTGGTGTAGTTGTATATGACATGTTATTTCAATTTAAAGATTTGAAACTGGGTGGTCTGTATTTAATATGTAATGATTTAAAATTTTTTAATTTAAGTAGACTATAGGATCATTGGCAACAATTCAAAGTGATACTTAATTTTTTGGGAGGCGTAGTAGGGAGGTTGTCCTGGATTGAACCCAGGGCCTTGCACATGCTAAGCATGCACTCTATCACTGAGCTACACCTTAAGTCCCTGTTTGTTTAGTTTAGTTTAGTTCGGTTTTGTTTTGTAGGTACTGGGGATTGAATCCAGAGCTTTGCACTGAGTATATCCCCAGCCTTCTTTTATTTTTTATTTTGAAGTGAGGTCTTGCTAAATTGCTCAGGTTGGGCTTGAAACTACAATTCTCCTGTCTAAACTTCTCAGAGTACCGGGATTACAGGCATATAGCACCAGGTTGTTGCTATAACAGGATACCACAGATTGGGTAATTTATACCAAAGAAGTGACCCTAGGCTTTAATGAAAAATAACGTCCCAAACTACTACTTGCGAGATGAGCATTTCAATTCCATGCCAGATATGCAGAGCCATACTTCAAACAAAACAATCTAATAATAATGGAAATATCATCAATCATCTCGGTGTGTACACTGACTACCCCTCTATCTCTCCAGTAACCTTTCAAGGTGGGAATTATCACATCCATTTTGCAGAGGAGGAAAACAAGGTTCAGAATGGTTGACTGTCATACAGTCCTCCTGAAGCAAGCAGCTTCTAAGTGGGTATTCAATTACTATAGCTACTTAGAGGTCAAGGTGAAAAGCTTAGGAGAAAATCAGAGAAGCTGGTAAAAGAGGACTAGGAGGAAAGGGAAGCTTCGGTGGTGGGGCATTAACAGGCCAAGAAACCATGCCCCAGACATCAGACAGCCCACAATGTGCAGACTTAACACCCATCTCCCTCCTGGTGGTACCATGTGTTTTGCAGGACAAGACAGAAACTGTTCCTCTTTGGTTCTATCATTTGTAGAGTGTCCTCTTCTTTTAAGAATTTTATTACTGTCAAATAAGTGCTTTTCAAACAATAACTGCTTGATTCCTTAATTTTACTGTTCTAGCAATCTTTTAAAACAAATGGTAATGTTGGCCACTCCCCACACGTCAGACTCATATCTACTGACACAACTGGACATTAAGTTTTGGTGTGTATATGGTACTGAGCACGGTCCAGGCACTGAGCTTCTGAGGGAGAATAAGCCAGGCCTAGTCCTTTTTCTCTACCACAATCCAGCGAGAGGTAAAGAACATGCAATCAACGCCTCCAGAAATGAGCAGAGATGCTAGCAAGGAAGCATCAGCACTGTAAGAAGAGCGACTGAATGTCTCATTTTTCATCTACTCTAGGTAAGTCCATCTAGGAATTCACCTAGAAGCAGGTGATATTTACAATAAAATCCTCAAGTAGAGAAGGTGTCCAATAACCAAGGAGCAGAGAGAAGGTTCTAGTAGACAGCACAGAGAGGTTGAAAAGAAATGACAGGAAAAGACAATGTTAAAGAAGCAACATGCTTACTGTACAGTGATACATAACTGTGCTGTTCAACTTCTTTAATTCTTCTAAGGCAAAGGGAAATACACAGACTGCAAACATGCTTTTAATCAAATTACCTAATGACTAAAAAATGCATCCTCTTGGCAAAAATATAAACAAACAAACAAAAAACCCTCTATGAACCTAAAAGAATTTATGTAATTACTATGGAAAAATAAATACCTTGGAGTTGGCCCTTGTTTCTGTCTTTAACTTTCTAAATGTGGTCAAGCAATGTGGAAGGCAGAATTCAAAGATGACCCGACCCCCCATTCCTACATCTGGTACAGGCACAACTTCCCAGAGAGTCAATCACATACCAACCTAACTGTTGAGGTGATGGGGATTTTCTGCTGTAATGAAGGTCCCCAATCAGCCAACATAGACATAAGAGAGCTTATCTCAGTAGGTTTTCTGGAATCACATGAGCTTTTTAAACTGGCATTTAAGTTGGCATCAGAGCCTGAAGAAGTCAGAGCCTCGAGGAACGAGAAAGATTGTAAGTACTGCTCGCTCTTGGCTTTCCAATGAAGGAGGTAAATGCTAAGTAAGGAATGATGGCAGCCTCTAGAAGCTGAGAGCAGCTTCAGGTTAGGAATGGGCACCACACCTACAAGGAACTGAATTCGGCCAACAACCTGAATGTGCTGAGAAGATTTTTCTCCACCACCTCCAGCAAGAACTGAGTCCAGCTAACACCTTCACTCTAGTCTTCTGTTCCCCCGAGCACAGAGCCCGGCCACATCCTAGCTGTACTCTGACCTATAGAACCATGAGCAAATAAGTGGGTGGTGGGTGTTTAAACTGCTGGACTAACAGCAATTTGTTGAGCAGCAAGACAAAACACAACAAAATAAACCGCTAATACATGCAGAGATAAGTTTAAATCTTACTACTTGGGTCTAATGTTTACAGAAGCGTTTCTCTTAATAATGCAGGGAAGAGGGGAAGAGGAGGGAAAGGGCAGGGCTAAACCCACATTGTGGTCCTAGGTGCAGCCCACACACAGCACAGGGTGCTCACCTCTCCCCACTGTGCCTCACTCTCCACATCCGTTCAAAGGCAGCTATGAGAAAGGGTGGTGGTGAGGGGTGTCTTAGGAGATTACATGGGTGAAAGTTGTAGTGCACAATCCAAATTATTTATTTTTCTATTGCTTGTTTCCTGAGCCATTTGGGTTATTAGCTTCCTTTTCCAGTTATTCCAATTACCTTCTCTAGTAATGATCGAGACACAGATATGGAACTGTCCTTGGCTGGAGAATAGAAGAGGACTCAAACCATCCTGGATTTGGCTGCCCATGAAAAGGGTACTAAGATGCCTCCCTAGAAGTAAGTGAGGAACACAGGTCCCTTTTTTCCGTGCTGTGGTACAGCCCTTTGCAAGCTGGAGCTGGAGGTCTGGCTTTAAATCCCAGTTCTACAAATGGCCTTGGGCAAGTGAGCTCTCATTATACACCAACTTTCTCACCTGGGAAGTGGCAATAATAGTAATACTACCTCTTACAGTTGTTATGAGAAGTGATTTAAAATATACAGAGTTCTTCTTAAGATGGGGCCTGGTACTCTGAAGCACCACATAAACACTATTGTTACTTTTACTATTGCGATGGAATAGAGAAAAAGAGCTGATTTTCTCCTTCCAGAAAGTCCACTGTCCCCAAGGGAATGCAGAAGATGGAATTCAGTAAATACATAAGCATAAATTTATAACAATAAGGATTTTACCACTAATTCCTTTTCATCAGAAAACTCCTCCAGTCATGATTTTGCCATAAAATTTTACTTTTACTCAAAAAGTACAGTAGTCCACCTTTATACAAGGCTTCACTTTCTCTCATGTCAGTTACCCATGGTCAAGCATGGTCTGAAAATACTGAATGGAAAGTTCCAGAAATAAAACAATTTCTAAATTTTAACCTGCATGCTATTCTCAGTAGTATGAAGAAACCTCATCTGGTTCCGTTCATCATTCCTGGGGCATGAATCATTGCTCTGTCCAGTGTAGCCACTCTGTATACACCACCTGCTTATCAGTCATTTAGTAGCTTTCTTAGTTTTCACATCACCCACTAGTATTAGTTTTCACATCACCTGCCATACTAGTGCAGTGCTAGTGTTAGTCAGCACTTATTTTACTTACTAACGACATCAATGCATAAGGTTAGTGATGCTGGCAACTTAGATATGCTGAAGAGAAGCCATAAATGCTTCCTTTGGGTGAAAAAGTGAAAGTATAACAGGATAATTTTGAGAGATCAGTCACATAACTTTTATCACAGTATATTATTATAACTGTTCTATTTTACTGTTAGTTACTGTTGATAATCTCTAACAATGCCTACTTTATAAACAAGGCTAAATGTCTGTATGGGACAAAACAGAGTATACATGGGGCTTAGTACTATCTGTAATTTCAGCCATCCATGGGGAGTCGTGGAAGGTATCCCCCTGAGGATGAGGGGGAACTACTGTATACTAGTCTTAAAACCATGCATTATTGCTTTTTAACAAGTAGTTTGTGCAAAACCAGCAAAAATGATCCCCCTGCTGAAAGGACATGAAGAGGTAAAGAATTTCAGCGAAACAGGTTAGAGGCAAAAGCAGCCAGAAAAATGATACAAAAAGTAAAGCAAAACAGAGGCTGATCACCCCTGGTGTACAGGCCTCTCATCCTCACTAGTGTGTGTTCTTACTGAGCTTTCTGTGGCCTTTTGCCATGGTTGAAGAGCGAGCAGCAGAAATGTCTGTCCTCAGACTCCTGCCTTGGTGTGCATGGCAGATGAGCAGCCAGGAAATAAGAGTCGAGCACTGAGATGGGGCATGAAGCACCCAGGGATAGGAGTTCAGGGATAGTGTCCCTTCAGCCCAGAGGAGAATCTCAAGAGCTGAGCCAAAAAGGATATAACTCATTAGCCAAGGATGAGTGTCCGCAGGGAGAAACGCAAAAGTGACCATGTATGTATGGGACCTCATAGAAGAGGCCATGATGCTCAGAAGGAACTGGATGAGTCCCAAGTGATGGGCTGGGCCTCGCAGACCAGGTGCCTAAGTCCAGACTTATAAGTTGACTCTGGTGAGGGAAAGATATAGTGCATGAATTTTAGCACATGTGTAGGTTCCTTATAATCAGGAGCACAGTAAGGATACCCACCCAACAGCCCTACCAACTCCAAACTTCCTTGTGCCATCACATCATAGTCACAACCTCCTCTCCACTTCTAACCGCTGGCAATCACCATTTGAGTGTCTATCATTACAGTCTTGTCTTTTCAAAAATGTCATACGCATGGAGTCAAACAGAATGCCATCTTTTGAGAGTGGCTTCTGTAATTTACCACTCTATCTCTGGGCTGTTCTGAGCTGCTTGGTGTATTGATACTCTTTCCCTGATTCTTGCTGAGTACTGCTCCTTTCAGAGAGGCCACAGTTTGTTCATCTATTCACTCACTAAAGCTATTAGCAGCCTGGGACAACTACCAACAAAATTATCCAAGAACTTTTGGACATAAGTTTTTGAGTGAACACACATCTTCACTTCTCTAGGCCAGATATCCAGGAGTATGAGCACTGGGGTAACATGGTAGCTGTATATCAGCTTTTAAAGAAATTGCACAAGTGTTTTCCAAAGTAGCTGCTCCATTTTGCACTTCCACCAGGAATGCATGAGCCTTCATTCCCTTCCTGCTTTTAGTATTGCCAGTGGCTTTTATTTTAGTTATTTTAATAAGCATGTAGTGTTAGCTCATCCTGGATATTTTTCGTTTCCCTTTCAACATGGTTTTAATTTGCATATCCCTTCTGTCTAATGATGTAGAACAACTTTTCATATGCTCATTTGCCTTTGGTGTATCTTTGTTGGTGAAATTTCTATTCAAGTCTTTCACCCACTTAACTGGATGTTGTTTTTTTTGGGTTTTTTTTTTTTTACTGTAGTGTTTTGAGGGCTCTTTATGTATTCTGTATACAAGTCCCTTTTTGGAGATGTGATATAAGAATATTTTCTCCCAACTGATTATCTTTAATCATGGATTATATCTGCATTTTAGAAAGTTCATTTATGTGATGTTAGGGAGGAAAGACAGAAAGAATGTCTGGAGCAATTTATTAGGAAATGAAAAATGCATGCTAGAAGCCATGGACAGCCCAGTGTCCTGAGCACACAGGCAGGGAACAGGGTGTTGTTAAGGCATGATGGGAGCCAGGTGAAGCAGCCCCTGCAGGGTGATGCTTTTAATGCTGTGACTAATGATGCCACATAAAGGTGATGTCTTCCCGTCCTCTGTTTTTAGTGCTGCCGAACCACTTCGGGTAATAAATCAAAGAATCCGGGGTGGCTATTTGTATGGTGAGATAAGGGAAATTAATTTCAGTGCCCAAAAATGGACCTCCTTATATTAAAAAATGAGTTAGCAATACCAGTTCTTTTCACAAGAATGTCTTAGAAAACCAACACCTAGGGAACACACACAGGGCCAGTTCATCCTGTATGCTTTCTAAGGGAAACAGTGCTGCCCCCTCAGACTTGGAAGTCAGGATGAGGAAGCATTTGCAAAACGAAGGGCAAAATCTTTAAACTCTGACTGGAAGAAAAAAAAAAGTTTGTGGACCTTCATGAAACAGAAGATTATAATAATAAACTGCACATAGTCACACTCCTTCAACTCTTAAAAAAATCCTTTATTACAGTCTACAAACTACTTTAATGGTCTCATTTTCCTCAAAATTCAAGGAACTTTGAGTTTAAAATGTGTAAAAATATCAGTATCAGGGCTGATAGCAAAAGCATACCTAATAATAACGACTCCTGTGAAGCACCAAGGGTAGAACAGAGTTGGTATTCTGGCTAGAATACTAAGGGGAGGACGAAGTGTGAGACAAGCCCAAAGACTCCTCCTCGGTCCCCAGGGGCTGCAGCATCCTCCTGCCCCTCTCTGAGCTCTGCTCCCAAACAATGTGAAGCCATCCATCACCAGTGAGTGTGGCTCTGCCTGCTGGCCAAACATGCCAGGGCACCACCTGCCCCACTTTCCTTGGAGCAGTACCCACACAAAGTCCCTTTCCTACTCCAGGCTCCAACTTGCATTTATTCCAGGTGCCTGAATCACCAGGTGTCTCAGCAGCCACAATGGTGCTGTTCCCGTAAGTGGTGGAAGACTCATTTTAATCACAGATCTACTGACCACATTCCCAAGTGGCGTGTTTTTTCTTATATGACCCTTTTTTTGCTTCCCTACTTTCCCTTCAAAAATTTCTTCTCTACATAGCAGCCAGAAGGGCCTTTTGAAAGCGCACATCAAGTTATATAACTGCAAATGCTTTCCATTGCACTTAGAATAAAAGCTCAATTCTATAGCGCAGCTTCTATAGGCAGGGTGCTGCCCCCACCTTCCCCTCCACCTTAATCTCATGTCACCTCCCCTCAGGACCAAAGTCTGGCAGTCTTCATCATCCCCTTCCCAGGTCAGGGCTGTTCCCTCCACAGGAATGCCCTTCCTTGTATGGAAACACTATTGGCAATGTAAACTGTAGCTGTCAGATGAAATCCTGCCTCCTTGGACATAGTATCCTGTCTCCTATTCCTATCTTAACATTCTGCTTCCCAGGCCTCTCAGCAATTCCACTCTCTAAACGTATCATGCCTATTGATTTGACTACTGATGTGATATGCATTTCTCTCTATAACTTCTCTTGAAACTAGGAACATTTTCTAGTCTTACTCATCTGTAAGACTACATCAACGTGTATCTATAACAACTGATTATGGCAAGCTAGGAAAGTTTTTCTAAGGTTCCAGCCTTACTGGCACTTACTCATTTAATATTTTAAGCAGAAACAAATGCATTATTCTTATCATTTCAGAAGTGGGAATGGATTTCCAAACATAATTACGAAAAATTAGGAAGCAGAAGGAAACAATTGATAAAAAAATTATATTAAAGTTGAATGTGGCTAAAATAACAGGCAAAAGATTACTGAAACAGTGGGGAAATACTTGCATATCTGAACCTAGAAATAAGGCCTAATTTGGGGCCAGGGATTTAGCTCAGTGGTTCTGCCGCCTGCCTCGCAAGTGCAAGGACCCGAGGAGTTCAATAGTTCGATACCTGGTACCAAAAAAAAAAAAAAGCCTAATTTTTATGGTACATAAAAATCCTTTATAAATCAATAAAAGAATATACAAAATCCAACATAAAATTAAATAGCTAATATGTAAGAAAATAAACATGTCTCCAACATTAAAATACACTCCCCAATTTCACTCTTAGGAAAAACTTGCATTTTTAATTTGTTTTTTTGTATTATTTTTTCCATTTATATCTGAAATATACACCCAAATCTATGTGCAAGCCTTGAATGACAAGGAACAACTGAAGTGTGCTAAGGCAAAAGAATCTGGATGTAGCACTGTCTCTCTTCTTTTGAAATATATTTACTGCTAAACGATTATGAATGCTAGCTTCGGTTTCTTTTCCTGTGAAATGGGAAGTTATAATACTGACCTCAATTCATGAAGATTTGGTGAGAATACATAAAGTGCCTCAAATATGTGAATCTATGTTTTCTTTTAATTTATGCCAAGCACTGAGAGGGTCCCAAACTATAGGGCAGCAAAATCCCTGCTTTTCCTAGCCCAGTGCAAGGGAATGTGCATGAAGAGCTACACCCCAAAGGAGAAGGTGGTAAATCTGCTGTTTGAGGAGTAAAGATAGAACTTCAATGGGAATTCAAAGGGGTGACAAGATCATTTTCAGTTCCGGACCAGATGTCAGTGATCTCCTGGAGGAAGTGGTTTTAAACTAGATGGTGAAGGGTACAGACAATTTGGGTATGCCTCAAACAATATCTGCTTATATAGTTAGTCAATAATAGTTGCCCAACATTTATTGGGCCAGGTTCTGTGTCAGGCACTGAAGGTAAAGTGTAGAAAACAGACAGCTTGTATCCTCAGGGAGTTCATACTTTCGTGGGAAAGACAGTTAAGTATGTTCTAGCAAAGCAATAATAAACTCAAAACTCAGAAGAAGAGTGAGTTACCCAAATGGGCTTTGCAAGAAATTAAAGTTATGAATAAAGGGCAATATTTGGATTGGGAAAGAAGGTGTTAATGGGTACTTCTTATGTTAGGCTTCGTAACTTGTAAGTAAGCTGAATACAGTATTTAATAGATTTTTAAAGTTTAAACATTTAATAGATTTTTAAATCTATTATATAACACCTCCAAAATTAGGAAACTTCTTAAAAGACACGAGAAAGCATTATGTATTGATTGGCTTGCTTGCATTATTTCTTTATTATTGGTTTATAAAATAAAGGTCTTACAAAAGCTTCCGTGAAATATGGTACATTATTTTTATGTTATCAAGTAGTATATTTTTAAGAGAAAATAAACATGTTTTTAAACACAGCATTTATGACTTTTATCAGTTGGATAAGCTGAGTATTTTTCTGTGCCATTAAAAAAAGACAGGGCCAGGGATTTAGCTCAGTGTTTCCACCACCTGCCTGGCAAATGCAAGGTCCTGAGTTCGATCCCCGGTACCAAAAAAAACCAGAAAGGCAGATATTCAGGTCTGTATTTGTAGGTACAGGTGATATATTCATAGATAATCATGCCTCCATCTAATTCACTTCATGACGCAAAATCACATACTTTTACAGCAAAATACAGTATTTCAACTGTAATTCTGTTTTGATCCAAACATATAATCAATGGCCTGTTCTTGTTCTCTTCCTACTTCCTGCCTCTTTCCTCCTCACCTCTTTTTAGGTGATGGTGGAGAGAAGGGAGTTGGAAATTACCTACAAAAGTAGCTATTAATATTTATTAAAATTACCACCTCCATAACAGTGCATATTATTTAGCCCCTAAGTAATACAGGTATCTAGATAATCTAGGTATATAATCTTTTATTTACTTTCTTTGTTTTTGAAGTAGAATCTCACTTTTTTGTGGCTACCCCCAACCTTCAGGGCTCAAGAGATCCTCATGCCTCAGCCTGCAGAGTAGCTGGGACTAGAGGTGTGTGCCACTACACTCTGGCTTTCATGATTTAATTTCTAAAACTAATTTGGCTTTGCTCAGGAGTCAGGGGTGCTGTACATTCAAGAGCAGGAGGAAATAGTTTTGTCAAAGCCATGGCACTCGTGTGATTCTCTCTCTCTCTCTCTCTCTCTCTCTGAATGATTTTCCTTCTTTTCCCCTCTGCCCACTCAATTTCAAAAGGAATCCCACAGCTGGGCTCACTGTGAGATGAGGGTGAAATCAACAAGTACCAGGGAGGCTTCCACTCGGAAGTAGTGGAATGGGATGCCCCAGTTGTGCAAATGCATGGATCTCTATTTTCTTTTAAAGAGCAATTATGATTTAATACGGTAAAATTATATCATTAAACCTACTCAACTGGAATAAATTCTCCTTCTGATATGCATTTAGAAAGGCAGTTCACATTCTATCCCCCAAATATATCTATTACATTTTTGTGTCTACCCGCCACTTCTCTTTTTACCATGATACTTGAGATAAGTTTCAGACAGTCTGGCAGAAGGGGAAAAAATACAACCTTGAAACTGGATACTTATCTTACTCATCGAGACCTTTTTGATCTCTGCGAGTGAAAATTAATCCTTAACTACAAGTACATTCTCCAGCTTCCCAAAGCACAGATTGCTAACATTTTTTTACATTCTCTTCAAGAACTATTACTTATTACTATTATTATTATAGTTTCCTCTCCTTGTTAAAAAGGCACTGTAATTTAAATTAATGAGTTAAGTTTACACTGCAAGGAAGAACTGTCACGTGCTTATTTTCCAGTTAGGAAGGAAATTAGAAGCATCACTGGCAATATAGTTTTCTTCAAGTTTAACATTGAGAATTTGGCATGGTGGTTTTGTGTCCTATTACAGCCTCTTTTTCCTCTCTTCTTGTCCTCCAAGGATGCTGGCCCTCCCAAACGAGTTGAGCTATGGCCATCTTTCAAGTTCAGCTTTTGTGAGCTACCCTAGATTGTTAAGTATTTGGAATATTGAAGGGAGAATGGGAAGGCACGACAGAGAGCCAGGCAGGAGTGGGGCTCCAAGTTTTAAAATTACTGATGATGGGCCAGCTGCCTACACTGCTGGTTCATGCACAGGCTTCAGCATGTATCCCCCCAGGTTCAGATCCTCACTTAGCTCAACCACTGTCTAACACTGGGCCAGTTATTCCAACCTCAATCTCCCCTGTAATAAAATGGGACTAGTATTACCTAGGACACAACTGAGTTTGTGAGATTAAGTAATACACCCATACTCCTGCAAGATACATGCTGTGAGCGCTGTAGTTCATTGACTTTCTTTCCTCAAGATCTGGACTGCAGCCCATAGAAAACTAGAAGCTATCAGTACCTGTGCTAAATTCAGGGTATCTTAGAAAAGCTGCATAGTTCAAGACAAGAACAAGGGAGGGAAGAGGAGTATGTGGAAATTAGAAACATAAAACAAGGAAACTTAATTCTGTTCATTTTTGACTACCTGACCAAAGGCTACTGAGTTTGTTCCTTCTCACCCCACTTTTATATGACTAGGGCTGTAAAAGTGACCACTTAGAAGATACGAAGGACAATTTCAAGGGAAACAGATATGGCCATCTCTGTACTATGCTGAAAGACAGGTATAAAGTCCAGAAGTTTGGAAAATGAACTTCCTTTGATCTCTTTCTAACATGGGATGCATGTCTAGGAAGTCTTTTCTTTCTTTTATCTTTTGGTCTTTTTTTCTTTTTTTGCACAGACTAATGAAACAGATTTAATTATTCTTTGGTTATATCCTGAACAGAAAAGCTGCAATAGAATTAGGACATTCAGACCCAGTAGGTGCCTTCAATGGTCTGCTACTCCCAGGGCCAACCTTTCCCCACTGTCTTGTTCTACAACGAAGAAACTCAAAGGCTATGGGACTGAGTAATGGTCTACTCAAAGCATAGTAGCTTAAAAAGTGCGTATGTATGATCTCCTAGTTTCTGTGGAGCCCAGGCAGGGCTTCCCTAGATTTACGCTTGGCATCTCACACAACTGTAATCCAGGCATCTGTGATCTTCACCTAGGCTCGGGGTTCTTCTCCACAAACTGAATGCTCAGAAGTGCTCTTGAAGTTTCCTGCATATTTCTTCTTTCTACATCACTCTGACTCTTTCCAGAGGTAAGTTTAGTGCTTTGCAATTTTCTGAAGCTTCAGTTCCCTTTGTGCATTCTAACGATGCAACCCCACTCAGATACTACCTCAAAGGCAAGAGTTTCCTGCAATGCCACAAAACACAAACCCCATCTACAGTTGCCTCCTTGTATCCTTCAGAATACAGACCCAAGTGTATTAACAGGTGATGTGTGACAAGTACTACTATTCTTTGTGCTATTTCATTCATCAGCACAAAATGCTAGAAAGTCTCATTATCTGTAGTTTATTCATGAAGACACTGAGGCAGAGAGCATAGACAACCTCTTTCAGAGCCCAGACCTGAAAAATGACAGAGGCAAGCACCGCATAGAGGGCTGAAGAGTTCATGAATTTCCTGATATTGCTTTTCCTTTTTCTGTCTCTCATTATGCCACACTCTCACAATACTGCAATCCTACAGTTCATCTAATTCCATCTCCCACTCTCCTCTGGGATGCTGAAGAGCAAGCCATTAAGTATGGTGACTGGGGTACACAGAATAGTAAGATGACCGCTAATGATGTATACCCTGTATTTAGCTGACCCTCGAGTACAGGTAGGGCCTGTGAATATGGTGGAATATCATGCCATTACTTATAGTATGTGGAATGGCCAAAATGATTTTGCAAGTGTAATTAAAGCCTCCAATCAGTTGACTTTGCATTGATCAAAAGAAGAGAATTTTTTGTGGTGGGCCCGGCCTAATGAGGTGAGATATTTAATAGAGGAACTGGGGCTCTCAATGAGGATGGAAGGATTCTTCTGTGGCCTTGAAGAAACACATAGCCATGCCATGGAGAGTATCATGTGGCCAAGAACAGTGAGTGGTGTCTACAAGGTCAAAGGCTCAGTCCTTCAACTGCAATAATCTAAATTTGGCCAACAACCAGAAGCATGGAAAAGAACCCTAAGCCTCAGCAAAAATCAAAATCTCAGCTGACACCTTGTTCACAGACATGTGAGACAGCGAGGAGAAACCCTGGGAAGCTATGCCTGCAACCCACAGAAACTGTGAGATCGTAAATACAGACTTTTTAAGCTACTAAGCTTCTGGTCATTTGTTACACAATAATGAAAATTTAATGCCCACATGTGTGAAATCTTTTTTCTTTTCCTTCTTTTTCTTGCAGTACAGGGGGTTGAAACCAGGGCCTTCTCAAAGAGGTACATCCCTCATCCTTAAAAAATTTTAAAGGATCTCACAACATCGCTAAGTTAGTTGCCCAGGGTGTTCAAAAACATGTAATCCTCCTTCCTCAGCTACCCAGTGTTCCTGGGATCAGAGGGTGCGGCGCCAGGCCTAGCTGAAACCTTACACAGCATGTGACCAGGCCCTGAAGAGCCAGGCTGAGCTGGGCCTGAGACAGCCAGATGGAGGAGGCCCCAGCACGGGAAGAAGGTGGTAGTGGCTCCTGTATGCTAGCTCTGGAATTTGCTGGTCCTGTGACCTGGTCAAATTAACTCTCAGACACTGTTACCTCCTATGAGAAAATGGGTATAATGCTAGCACTCACCTCAAAGACCTGTGGAGGCCATTAAATGGGACAACAACGCACAGAAGTATTTATGTCAGCTCCAGGTGTCTTTGACAATGCAAGATTAGCTCTTGCTATTATTCAAACAGACATTCCTGCTCACTGGGCCTCAGTTTAACATCTGCAACAAGAAGGGTCAAGGGCGTGAAAGCTTCTGTTCTTCCTTCTTTCCTACTTACAGAGGCTCCTTCAAATAACTGAGCAAGTCTTCGGCAGGCTTTCCACCCTTCTCCCCACCCAAGCACAACACAGGCACTCCCAGGTCACCAGCTTCCCCAGCCCCAGGCTGGCCCATCCAAAAGCAGAAAGCTGAACTTTGTGACTGTGTGTTTACAGTTGTTGTGGCTGTTCAGATAAGCACATCCTGCTTTCTGCTGAACAACCAGTTAAAGGCACAGAGACATACCTGGTGACATAGTGTCCCTGCAGGCAGGTGATGCCTCCCACCCGTGTCTCCTGACCACATTCCTCGGCCTCCTGTGGCATCTCAAAGATAGAGCTCAGATCAGCTGTGTGACCACAGGATGGGGAGGGAGCAGCCACAAGCTGGAACACCATAGCAGCAAAGTTTTATTTCAGCTCTCATCCATCTAGACCTTTAGTAGTGAATAAACTATTCTTTAGGGACTTTTCCAAGCCTGCAGATATTTCTTCCTCATGATTCCAGCTCTTTTCAAAATACACACACACATTTCAACTTCCTAAAAGACCTGATGGCTCTGAACTTTGACCACAGATTCCCACCCCACGGAGGCATTTGTGCCTTACTTGGAAGAAAAATACTACATCAATGTCTTCTAATCCTCCTAGTTAAATAAGGAACACACTGAAAGAAAGATACACATCACGGACCTGCCCAGCTGGACCTGCCCGGGATGTAGGTGTGTCACTAAAGGTGAGGAGGTGGATTCCAGGACAACAAAAGCTAATCCACTCAGAGGTCAACTCTGATCCAAGGTAATTTTCTAAGAAACAATGACACTTGATGAGATAGCACACCCACGTCACAAGCTGGACAATCTAATGGCACAAAAGACAGTAAATGTTAAATACTGCATGCTTTGCTTTCTAAAGGTGTGTTTTCAGAAGCACTGCAATAAACATTAATAAATAACATTTATTGAGCCCTTACTATATCCATACAGGACATGGAGTCCTAAGTACCATTTGACTGGGTATTAGTGAGACCCAGCTCTCAAGAACAGAAGATTTATTGTGGTCTAGGTACTGTGTAACCCATTTCACTTCCCATATAAATCTATCTGGGAAATTCTTTTTTTTTTTTCCTCTTTGCATTATTTTTTAAATTGACAAGTAATAATTGTATATTATTTTATGGAGAATAATGTAATATTTTGATACATGTACAAACTGTTAAAAATTAAATCAAATGAATTAATATATCCATCATCTCACCTACTTATCATTTTCTTGTGGTAAGAACATGTAAAAATTTATTCTTATGACAGTTTTGAAATATATAATGTATTATTTTTAACTATGGTCACCATTCCAGGAATAAGTTTTAGATCAGTAAAATGTATCCCTCCCCTATCTTGGCATTTCTCAAGCCTGTAAGGTACCTGGAAATCAATGTATTCTGTGATGAAAACTCTATAACCAGGTCATACTCCAATGCACTATACAAACTAAGAGAAACATTCTAAGGGGAAATATTTTAGGTATACACTATAAAATCACGAGAGACTAGATGTCCATGAAAAGCACATTTCCTGTAATTATTCACTTGCTATTGGGTCTATTGTTCTGTGCACCACTCAATGGTAACCAATACTGGGAGGAGACACAGAATGTGGTGCTAGATCAGACTGCCAGGGCTCAATGCCTGGTTGATCACTCAGTCACTGTGTGGCCTTAATCAAATCACTTAACCTCTCTGGTCCTCAGTTGCTGCAACTATTAAATGAAAATTTCAATAGGCTTTTCTTTTGGGGTTTTTGTGAAGATCAAATGAGGCAATTCCTAGAAAGCAAACTGCCTCGAATGAAGCTCTCAGGGAACATTAGCTATCACAATTTCATGACTAGCAGCTGGCGGACCTATGATACCAGGAGCCCAGGGGGTGGGTTGTTTGTTTTTTTACATTTGCAATAAAATTTCAAAACAGAATTTTTAAATTTGTTAATTGGGGTAAAATATAACTATTCCATCACAATACCAAAATGTCTCATAGTATCACCAGAAAATTGCTGGATTATACCAGGGTTCCCTACAGGGATGTGAGGCAGGCATCACACCTTTGATGCAGAGGAGGAATTCAAGATTTGGACTTCAAAGTGGAGTCCAGGCCAACAGAGAGAGTAGATTGGAACAAAGGTCTATGCCAGTCTTAAATCTGTGACTTTACCCTGACATGATCTTACAGTTAATTCACTGTACAAAAAGAAGCCAGACAGGAAAATCCACACAAACTAAACTGTGCTTGGGTTCATCTGAAACACAACCTCATACTCAAGGCTTTAGCGTGAGGAGAAATGCAATGTGAGCCACATGGGGACTTTTCATTTTCTTAGTAACCCTATTTAAAAACAGTAAAATGAAGAGCCAGGGATTTAGCTCAATGGTTCCAACGCCTGCCTCGAAAGTGCAAGGTCCAGAGTTCAATCCCGAGTACCAAAAAGAAAAAAACAAAAAACAATAAAATGAAAAAAGCAAAACAGATAAAATTAATGTTGGGTATATTTTATTTAACCTATTATCTCTAAAACACTACCACTTCAATGTGCAGCCAACATGAAACTGTCACTGAGATATTTTGCCTTTTTGTTGTTGTTGGTAGTACTAGGGATTAAACCCAGGGCCTTCACACTGAGCTGCATCCCCAATCCTTTTGTTATTTTGAGACAGGGTCTCACTAAATCATTGAGTTTCCAGGCTGGGCTTGAATTTGTGATTCTCCTGCCTCAGCCTCCCAGAGTGCTGGGATTAAAGGTGTATGCCACCATGACTGCTTTATTTTTGCATTTTTAAAAACACTATGTCTACAAGGTGTTTAAAGTCCAGTGTGGGACTGGGGCTTAGCTTAGTGGTAGAACATTTGTCTAGCATATGCAAGATCCTGGGTTCCAGCCCTAGCATAGCAAAAAAAGTCTAGTGAATTTTTCACTTACAGAACATCTCAGTGCAGACCAGCCATGTTTTGAACACTCAAGGTCACACAGGATGTTGGGCTGCTGTGCTGGACAGGACACCACCAGCAGCTCTGTGCAGTAACTATCCACACTAACAGCATGGAAAGAAATCACAAGTGCCATGTGCTGTCTAAGTTCCCACCCAGTAGACCTGTGATGTAGAGAAGACTCAAGCCTTTGGCCTCTTTCTCAGCTCCAATCTGACATTCACTTGGCTCAGTTGCAAAGACTCAATCTGCTCGTCCCTAGTGCAGAACATTCAGCCCAGGCTCCGGGTGCTGCACACATCCTGCGTGACTCCATGCACACATTCTTTCTTTGCATCAGTACAAACTCCACACATGAAACACATGTGGAAGACACGAGACAGTCCCATAGCATAGGTTACCATGAAGCAAAGGGATGCTTTTCCCCAGCACCTGTGGACAATCAATGAAAACAAGTCCATGTTTGCTAAATAAAAATAGCTTGGCCATGAACTTTGGTGAGGGAGTCAAAGCTCAGTTAGGGTTCTCAATCTCTCTGGCTGTGGGTTCTCAGCTCAGAGTTGAATTTAAATGGCAGAATAGTCAAGGCAATTGCTGAATGATAGCGTTTTCTTGGAGAACAAAGCATTCCAAGGAAAAAGGAAACGAGATTCAAGAACTGTAGAAAGGGTCTCTTCTTCTTTCCTTCCCCATTTCCCTTTTTACTTTTCTCCCACACCCCTTTCCTCCTTCATGCATTAGGCACTGAGCACAGACAGGTGGAGGCACCTCCAGGCCTTCCCCCTGGACAAGCACCACAAGTTAGCGGGGTTGGGGCTCCAGGAGGAGGGGAGGCAAGAGGCTTCCCACATGCCAGAGAACTGGACTGAGCCCGGAGGGAGAAGCAGGAAAAGAGGGGGGACAGACAAGGATGTTTTGTGGCACGAGGCCAGGATATGTAGTCATCAGGTGGCAAAGGCCTGGAGGGTTTGGGGAGCTGCAAGAATTTTATCCTGTCATGGCAATGGGAAACAGTGGCAAGCTCTCCTGTCATCGGCAGCGGCTAAGGCATGACCAGCAACCTAGCACCATCAAAGCCTTTGATTTTAGTGTCAGAGGGCCAGTGTGACAACCTGAATTTAAGAAAATGGGCAGGTTTCCAGTGTGGGGCTGACACTTCTACGAAGAGCAAGCAGATAGAAAAGGAAAGGAAGCTGATGCGCGTCCTGGGCTGCTCAGGTACTGAGCACCTGCTCCAGGTTAGCTTGCCTGCTGCACAGTACTACACAGTACTGAATGCTCCCTAATTCTAAAGAGCTTTTCAATAATAGTATTCTGGGCCCAGGAACAAAAATAGTACCAAAACATTAGGTAGGCTGAACAAGTTCATTCTGGAAATGAATGACTCTTAAGTACAAAAAGAAATGCTACCACTCACCTGCACCCCAAAAAGGTATAAAATTAAGTGAGATCATTAAATCTGAATATATAGCTCTAAAGGGGCAGAATCAGAGAGACTTGTAGAGCTTTTTTTAAAAATTTACACATAATACTTGTACTTATTTACAAGGTAGAGTTATCTCTAGGTTTTGTAAGCAGGTAGAGTACAATAACTGGATACATGTACACAGTGTGTAATGATCAAATCAGGATCATAAGCATGTCCATCTCATACAACATTAATCATTTCTATTCGCTGGGAATTTCGTACTTTTCTAGTTATTCTAAAATATTCCACAGATTGTTATAGACAATAGTTACTCTGCTTAGCCAGGCAAGGTGGTGCGTGCCTGTAACCCCAGCATTCTGGGAGAGTGAGGCAGGAGGATGGCAAGTTGCAGCCCATCTAGGCAACATGGCAATTAAGTGAGACCCTCAAAAAAATTTTTTTAAATGGGCTGGGGCTGTAGCTCAGTGTGAGGACCCTGGGTTCAATCCAAAATGAAACAAAACAAAACAAAAAACAAAACAGAAAGGTACCTTATGATATTAGAGAACACCAGGACTAATTCCTCTTTTCTAACTGTGTTTTGGTGCCCCCTATTTAACTTCCTTCCGTCCTCCTCCCCCTGCCATTCCTAGTTTCCAGTGATCACTATGACACTCACTTCCTCTATGAGAGCTACATTTTAGTTTATGGAACATTTGCAACTTATTGTTTAAATCTACTCATTACAGAGAAGAGGAAAGTGACACCAGTGGCATTAGGGGTACTGCCCAATGTTCCCCAGTGAACTAGTGGCATGATTAAGTCAAGAACGTCAACGTTCTGATACCAGATTGTTCCTTCCTTCCCACCTCTCATCAAGAGACCACGGCTAGTTACACACTAGTGACGCAGGGGTAGCTGATGGACCTGATCAAGCCTCAAGTCCACAGGAAGCTTCCAATCTCAAGTAGGAAACAAAGAATCACATAGTAGTTTAAAAATAAAGATGATGACTGCAGAATCTGAGTTTGTTAGAAGAAATAAAGGTGGGTGATGTGAGATGAAATGCCCAGGGTAGAACCTTGCATAAAGTCAAGATGCCCCAAGCTCTTTCCTCTGAGCCACTCCTGCTAAGGTGTGAAGACAAAGGTGCTAAGGCAAGGTTGGGCAGAGACACTGAGGGCAAGACAAGCTCCACAACTGAAGCGCTCACCCTTCCCACTGCCCCTGTGCATTCTGTGTCAGAGCCTTGCACACAAACAACAGAGACAGTAGAGAGAGTCCCTGTACAAATAACACAGGAGAAGTAAATAATCGCAGCCCAAACTAAAATACAGATCAACACAGACTGAAAGATGAAGTCATTTGACCCCTGGGTTTCTCTTTCAGCCCACAGACCACATGCCTCAAGCCCCAAAATGTAAATGGTGATCAGAAATCCAACTACATTTAGGTGGGAATGTTTAGCTTGAATATAGAAAGAAACACTCGGAAAGTACTTTCAAATTAAAAAGAAGCCTTCAAAAGCAGCAGAAACACAGGAATGGATAAAGGATCTGCTTTCTCATCCCATGTTTTCAAAAAACTGTAAAATGCTGGAGAGGATCCAGAGAAAGGCAAGCAAAATGATTAAGACAATGGAAAATGGAACCTCTGAGAAAAGGTTAAAAGGGTTACGGTGGTTTAGCCTGCAATACAGAAGGCTAAGGGGTGACTTAATAACTGCCTTCAAGTATATGATGGGTTATTACAAAGGAGGTGCCAACAAGTTATTTTCTCTAACCAGGGAGGACAAGGAAATTGTCATGAATTGTGGCAGGAGGAAGAGATTGAGCAAGTGGATTCAGTGAGATGTGGGAGGAAGTTACTGACCAGACTGACTATCAAGAGAGGCCAGGATGGCTGTTCTGGGAGGGCTTTTTACACAGACAACCCATTCTCTTTGATTATAAACAGCCTTTATTGGAAACACAGAGGTAGAGAGCAGACCAAGTGCCTTACAGCAGCCTTTTGTAGGACAGTTCAACTTCTGGTTCCTAAAAATCAGTAAGGGTTTACTAACATGCCTCTTCCTACCTGGCAGGAGAATAAAAAACAAAGCCAAGATCCAGCAAGATCCTCGGGATGGGTTTACTGGTGACGTTACTTCATAATGCAATAAAATGGATGCATCTTTCCCACTGGTTTTGTAAGATGACAGTAAACATCACCAAGAGAAAAGAAGCTCTGATTAACATAATTATGCTCACAAGGGAAATTAGCCCAAATGTAAGAAGCCCTCAAGTTCCAATTCTGCTAAATTACCGATAGAGCGTGGAACTATCATGCACACATCCTAAGTTCACAAGGATTCTCTTCACTTCCTTCAGGAAGAGGCATTTACTGCAGAGGCTCAAGAACCAATAAAAAAGGTAATTTCACAATATCTCTACTGTGTCCTCAATCATCCAAAGGGCCAAAGGCGGTTCTGTTCTCACTACACTGCACCGCACTTGCCACCCGGCTGGTTTTCAATTGACACTACCATGTGAGTATTTCCCCCCCTCAACTTGGGCCTATTGGAATTTTGTTAAAAATTACAACTCCACACCAGGCTTGGCCTCTGTTTGAGCTAAGATCAGTAGCAGCAGTGATTTACACTCCGAAAAGAAAAGTGGGCCTGGAACCAGATTTAGGTAGAGGTGAGGATTCTAACTATCAAATAAGATTTAAGAGAAGACAGAGGAAGTCAGAAAATGGGGAACCTTCTGAGGTGGGGTCATTTGAATCTGTTGTCCTGAAAACTGTTCCTGAATCTCAAGTTCTAGATAATCTTGTGAAAACTGAGTACTAAACTTTTATAAAGTGAAAATACTATAGTTATTTCTATTGCAGTGCCAGACAATTCCAGAACTACACAACCCAAAGTGATATCAACTATCACTATGAAATTTAAATTTAAATTCATTACACTTAAATAATACTTGAAAATCAGTTCCTCAGTTGAACTTAGCACATTTCAAATGCTTAGTATCTAAATAGCCACTGTCCATCTCCAGGGAGAGCTACATTAACCTGACCTCCGTCTTAGAACATTCTACTGGCAAGGTCTACTCTGGAATATCAAATGCTGAATGACACTGGAAAATCTGCCAGAAAATTTGACAGTTGTGAAAACTAACATCCACATGGAGAGTGTTACTTGCCCAAAAAGCACTGCGTCCTTAACTGTGGGGATATGTTCTGGGAAATGGGTTGGTAGATGATCTGATTACACTAACACTATGGGGTGAACCTATTACACAAACAAAAATAGCTACAACACTGGTCAGTATGATGTCAGGAAACTGCTGTCGTATAAATGGTCCATCACTGATTCACAACACTGTTATGGGGCGATGACTGCAGCTAACTGTAGCCTGATACTCCCACCATGCCAAAGTAGCTTGAACTACTATAATTCAAATCTAAGAGTGGCCAGGGGTCACTGTGTCCTGAGGGCCCTGGGAAAGTGGGTGGTGACTGACCTTAAGGAAGATGATAGAGAGTAAAGAATGAGCTACAAAGAAGTGTGAAGGGAAGATGTAGCATTAGCAAAGGGAAGCAATGATCATTTTGGGGGGCTTCTGAGTCAAACCTGGCTGACATTTTTGAAAGGCATAAGAAAACACAGTAAGAATGGAAGGGTAAATAACATGGTTTTCAAAGTCCTTTTCTTAGTTATCTATTCTTTTGTAACAAAACATTGTAAAATTCAAGAGGCTTAAAATAATAATTTGCTTTTTCTTAAAATTCAGGATAGTGGCTGGGCTCAGCTGGGTGATTCTTCATTAATGGAGGGGGTCATTTATGCAACCATATTTAGGTAGGAGCTTTTCTGAACGTCCAAGATGTGGGTATCTCACTTGTTTTCCACCTGTCTGTCTCTCCTACTCTCTCCCCCTCCTCCCTCTCCACATATCATCCATTTTGAGTTTCCTTACACAGTGGTGACAAACGTGGTCCTATGGAACAAAGAAAAGCCCCCAGAGCTGGCAGGACACAATGTCACTTCTGCTTTCTATTGGCCAAATCAAAGCAAAAGGTCTTCCCTGAGTAGACACAAGAAGAGTCTCAGACCCCACCTCTTGAGAAAAGGAGGAGAAAAGCATATGTGGCAACCTGGAATTCATCTGCCTAGCACACCAGGAAATTTATAGTCAATTCGATAAGAAATAGGGAGCAAGATAATCATGTGATCAGAATTGCACTTTAAGGAAAATAATTAAGTTTTGGTGAGTGTAATAAACAAGACAACTTGAAATAGAGATTCATTAGGCATTTATGATCATTTCAGCCTGACTTGACAGTACAGTCATCCTTAGAGGAAATGGGGTGGTCACAAGCACTCCACAGATAAAAATCAATAGCTATGAGCACCTGTATGTTGAGGATACTGCAGAGAAATTGAGTCAACATTTCAGATGAAGCTAAAAGAATGATGCATTGTTTACCAAAAAAGGGAAAAGCTGGCTTAATAAAGCTAAGTTTTAGTTCTGCACCAAATACGAAAAATCTCTTCCTACAGTTTATGTTCAGATTCAAAAAGAATAATGATAGCCACAGGCTGATCCAAGCAGACGCCAAACATACAGCCAAATGTACCTTAAGTGCTTTTTAACCTGGTTTCAATCATCACTTGCAATTTTTGAAATTCTGCTGAACAGGTAGCTCCCCTGAATAAGAAAGTTAAACAACATTTACCATTAGCAAGCCATTATTTGGAAAGCTGAAACTATACACTAAATTATAGGGTATAAGAGATACTTAGCTAACTGAAACCTGGCCAAAATACTAGGACAAATGCAACTAAATACCAGCCTGGAATTCTGATTAACTATTGCTTCCCACAGCCTTTGTTTTTACATCTCTTCTGAAATAAGCATTATCAATAAGATTCTTTCAGAAGTTCCAGTCTATCTGAAAAGGGAGCCAGTCCCATAAGACATACACCATTAAAATGATTGAGGGATTTAGCTCAGTGGTGCCATGCCTGCCTTGCAAGCACAAGGTCCTGAGTTCGATCCCTGGTACCAGAAAAAAAAAAAAAAAAGGTAGAGATTTTGGGAATATTTGTCTATTCCAATCCCATATTTGTTGAGTTCTTACTATATGGCAGGCAACAGGGATAGAGTAGAGAACATGATAACTAAGGTCTTTCTCACAGAAACTTTCTTTCAGTGGCAAGAAACAAATTAAAAGCTAACCCAGGAGAATTCTAGCTAATGATATGTAATGGTGACAATCAAATGAGATGTTGAGATGGCCACATAGGTAGGGGCAGTGCATTTAGGAGTTATCTTAGCTATGACAGACAGGAAAGCCATGAAACTGGCAGGTAGATATGAAAGGGTCACCCATTTCAGGCACCTGCGAGATTAATTTAACTCATTAGTTTCTACATCCCTTCTTCCTGGAGCTCTCTTGTGAGCTATTTAGGAAGGAAGATACTTCAAAGTTTTCAAGCAGGAGAGGGATGGGGAGAGGGCATTCTGGTATTTTAGAAAGATTAGGAAATAAGCAATTTCTAAGTCATTCATTATACCCACCAATAGATGGAGAAAGAACCCCCAAATCATCTGGAGGAAACATAATGCACCTTCAATTCACATGCATAATTAAGCAGAGCCCACAGATGACCAAGGGATGATGCCCTGTCTACACATATTTTAGTGACAAGATACTTAACTTAAAGATAGAGCACTCCATTTTTACTTTTCATATTTCATAAACTCTTCCTGGTAGAGTTTATAGTTCCAGTTACTACCAGCATCTTCCCTCCAATATCATCAGTATGTCTTTGCCCATTAGAGGCAGTATCAGTACAACAGGAAAAACTGGGAAAAGCAAGCAGGAGTTCCATCTAATATGTGTGTTCTGCAATCATTTGTACAAATACAAACTCAAAAGGAACAGTTTCTCAGTCACAGAAATGTGATGGTACCTAAAAGTGTTTTCAATAAAAACAAGGTTTGTTATAACAGTTACATTAGCAGATCTGCTTCCGGAATTTTTTTTCCAGATATATCTAGGGTATGTCTTTAACAGGCTCTGATACTTCAATGAAAAACTGAGGTGCCAATGATTTGTAGGCTAAATTAATGTTAAATACTTCAAAGGACTGGACAAATAACTCAGCAGCAAAAATTTTATGAGTTCACTTCCTTCAAGGGAACTTCGAGAGAAGGATTTTATTACTGTGAATTCTAGTCACCCTTCCTACCCTTAGCATCTGTTTGAAATATGTAGTAGACAATTGCTTCTTTGGCTGTGACTCAGGTGGCTGAAATATGGGACAAACAGACTACTGTATATAAGCTTTCCTCTAGCAATGAAAATTTTTATTAACTCTCTTGCATAGCAAATGGGGCAGCTGGTTAGTGCCCAATCTCTTACAACACTGTCAGGGAATTGGGCTGTTTCTGAACTAAGGTGGCCAAGTGTGGGGTGACCAAGGGGAAATTTGTCTACTCTAGGTTTTCTCACATTTCAGAAGAAGCCAGGAAATAACAGCAACAACAACACAACCTTAGATTCTGTTTAGTTCATCATTCATATGTGTAAAATTCCAAGGAAAATCGAAAAATGAGCTCTCTACATAAATATGTCAGTCTGGCCATAAAGGCCAGCCAAAACAAACAAGTCTCATAGTTTGGAGCACCAGAGTTTTTATGGAGCCCAGGCACTTGCCTACTTTTAATCAATATTTTAAAATTTCTCCCATCACAATAGAAAAGTTAGAAAGCAGCCCACAGAGTAGCCAGAAAGGGTTCTCTGCTTCACCACAATGAGTATGAGCGGACAAGGGCTGAACATCTGTCTGGTCCAACTCCATTCTGTCTGTAGACTTCTGCATGGACAAAAGGTGAATCCCATCCCATCAGCCCAACCTGCAAATGAAGAGACAGATACATTTGATTCCAAAGTAAAAAGAGGTTTGCTTCATATGGTCTCTGTTCTGTATGAGGGGATAAATACTCGTGGATGCTACCCAGAAACATGGACTAGTGAATGAAAGAAAGCACAGCTGACTTCAAGGCAAACCAAAACACTTTGCTAGAAACTGTAAATAGCATTAGAACAGAAATCACTTCATATTAATTCCCAAGACTAACACATTTATATAGAAAGTCTATTCACAAACTGAAAAATATTATTTTCACCAAACCTTTTAGTCAAGATGATTTGACAAGGGCATATAATTTTTTTAGGAACATGTTTTTGTTTTCTAATAACAAATCTACCAGTGATTTCTCCTTGAAATGAATAAAGCTTACTTTCTCCCTTTACTTAGAAACTAAGATATGCTCTAGCATATAACAAATAGCAAATAAAAATTTCCTTTAAACTTTATACTTAAATGGCCCTCTCTCCTCTATCCACCTGGCCCATCACACTTGAAATTATTTGCCTCCAAAATTTTAAGTGAAGTAAAAAGTTGGTGGTTACAATGACCAGAGGAACGACTGTTTTTTAATTTCTTAAACCAATTACATAGCTATTTTTTTTAGCTGTCCCAAAATGCAGATTCTTCAAGGAATATTTCAGGCATTTAAATGGAAAGTGAACTCCCATGAATTTTGGCAAAAATAATGGAAACAAGGACTGAAACAAAAATATCCAATAAAACACTTTCTCTTTCCTGAAAGGGATGGAAAGGAAATAAAACACACCCTGAAAAGAAAATGATTTTATAAAATGTTACTAGGAATAGCTTTCACCAAATTGAAGGGGAATGCCACTCTTAAAAAAAAAAAAATCAAAACCTATTTCCCAGAATGACTTCTGGAAAATCATCAGCACCTCACAATTTTTTGTTTTTGCTTTAAGAACGTTAAACTCATTTAAGCTTTCGTTATATTCAAAAAATTAAGAGAGGAGGCCAATTCTGCCAAAAGGCATTTTTAATCATTTTGAATAAAAAATAAATAAGTCCCTAAGGATTAACCAGACATTTCAAAAGTGGTAATAATTCTTTCTAAAGTGTGAGGACTGGTTTCGCTATATAAAAATCTCTATTGAAATGTTTAATGCATATGTCTACAGGAGAAATTTTTTTTCTGAGACAAAAGTTTCTCAAATTAATTACTGGTTCTAAGCCGTACCTAGCTTTAAATGTGCCATGTGGTACATGTGGGCAAAACTTCAGGAGAAGCAGGCAGTTGGTATTAATTCAAGTCGAACAAAACAGAAGGAAAAAAAAAGCCACCTCTGCTAGAATGGTCTAGACATCACCCACCCCAGGGGCATCTAAGAAAAACCAAAAGGCCACACAGAATACGGGGATCCACTTGGAGGCCTATGCACAATCTAGTCAAAGTGTGCAAAAGGGCTCCATCAGTCACCAGTGCAGGTGGCAGAATAATAGCCATCATTCTGTCAGGTAACCATGTGTAGCTGGTGGTAACAGACACACCATGTTTTAGCATCCGATCTCATTGTTCCACTCGGCATGGAGACAGGACTAAAGAAGGTTCATGAGATTGTCTGACATTAAGAAAACAAGTTTCAGAAAACACCTGAACTCTTAAGTCATAACAGTACTCAAATTCTGGACACTGGTAACATTCTAGGAGAAGTAATAATCAGAGACATATTTAATAAAGTCCAACACTTGGCCCCTCCTTCATTTATCTCTACCACTTCCCTGGTACTATGGAGGAGGCAGTCTTCCAGGAAAATGGGCACAGATGAAAATAAAAAGCAGTCCTTGTCTTCAGGGAATTTAGAATCTTATGGGAGGAAGAGACAGTCAGAGGACAGCTTAAACAACATGGTGACAAGTGCCATTAGGGAGACCATCATGGTGCCACAAACAACCTACGACACCTGTGGCCTGTCAACACCCACCCCATTGCCCAAAGATTCACACAGTTCCGTTCTTTAAACTCTTCTTGAACTCTCTGTGTAATTAAACACCAAATTTGGCAATCCATGCTAATTCTGAAAGGCACTCCTTGGGAATTTAGCAAAAGTTTAAACAACTTGTTTACATGTGTTTGGCCCATCTGTTTAAACAAAAAGTTTATTTTAATAGGAGAAAATCTTGGGTGCAAGCTCCTTTTGTGTTTGAGACCACTCCTGACCTCTTATCCAGTTCCATTTCCCTAATCTGCATTCTAAATCTCCTCTGTAAACAAAACTCAAATAACAAGTTTTTATGATAAATGTTGAACACCTCCGAGATGACAATTGCAAAATAAACTCTACTTTTATAACCAGGAAGCATTCTAAACATACAGAAAATCTTTTTACATTACTCTCCTCTAAGAAACCACACACAAAGAATTTTCTTTGTGTTTGTGAGTGTGTGTGTTCACACACACATTTCTGACCATCCTGCTGAAATGTGTGCATTCCCATCATGCCCCAGTGTTTTCCAGCCCCATGATGCCCTCACTTTTGATTGTGGAGATGATGTTGAAGTGCACAGGGTATTTACTGATCCGGTTATCTTGTTCTGTGACAGGCAGAATCAATCAATCAAGAGGCCGGCTTTGCACTTACATATTCCAGGCACATCTCCGCACTTCAGGATACGAGATCACAGTGTTATCCAGCCAAATTTGATCAACAAATGCAGTTCCCCTGTGCCACAGCAATCTCAGATGAAGATGTTATTATGTGGAACTGAGCAAAGTGATAAAGACAGTACAGCAGAGCTTGGAGAGGCCCGGCTGGACCTTACTGACAGCTTTTATATATCGAGGTGGCAATGTCCCCTTCTTCCAGAATTATAAAAGTTTCTCTTGATTTGAAGAAAATCATGCTGTACATACACAGGTGACCCTCAAACACTGCGTTTCCCTATCTAATACTAAAATTCTCCAGGAAGAAGCAATATACATTAGTTTAACATCATAGGCAAAATCTTTTAATAAGAGGGCAATAAAGTATAATAAAGCAGTAGTGAATTTTCACCAAACTCTTATAATAGTTTAGCACTATTTATTATTACTGTATTATTTTGTCTACAAGACAAAGATAAGTTTCAAAATTTGATCAGTTATAAATAATTTTATTAATATCACATCTATGACATTGTACGCAAGGTGATGTCCATATTTTAAGTGGATATCAAAAAAGTCTAAGAAAACCTCTTACTGTGCCAATAGCTTTAACTTCACTACTGCCCTGCAGTTATTTTACATTATTTAATCCCAAATCCCATCTTTTGGAGTCTACCTTCCTCTTGCATTTTAAATCTTTAATGGGTGCCTTTGGCGGTCCATGGGTACAATGATTAGATATCTGCAGAGAGAAATTGAAAAATTAATCATCGTTTCCATTTTATATTTTTGTATTACACCAAAATTTACTTACTTGTAGAGCTAACTTCTACACTCTTGCAATATGTTCCTTAACATTGCAAATGTGGAGAATGATTTCAGATAAAGCATGTCCAAATTGAGCCAGTAAACAGCGTGAAGTTAGTGTTTGAGATTTGTGTTCTGTGTTTTCATCCAAATTTGATTTTGAAGCATTTTAATTAAAATGCATTTTTGGTAAAGGTTTTGTTACATGTGGCCTAAAACTAGGGAAAGAGTACCCCAAGCTAATCATAAGAAGGATGTTAAAATTGTTTATTATCCTTTTATGCATTTTACTACTTAAATTACATTTCACAAGTCTATGCAAAAATGTGAAATGCTATCCATATGTAGTTTATTATAGAAACTGATATATGCATTAATCTGACCTTCAAGTAAATACCTCCCTAACCACAAGGAATGGAAAAAAAAGAAAAAGAAAACCTTACAGTCAGCTATCACATTGTGAGTACCATCAAACTGTTAAATCTATTAACTTTGTTTTCTCTTTTCACTATTATTAAACTGGAAAGAAAAATTCAACTGGAAAATTGTGCCTTTTTAGTTCCCTTGTCATCATGTAATAAGTATGAGAAATATATGTACAATGGCCAAATGGCCAGTAGACAAAACACCCACTCTAAGTGACGTACTGTTTTCCATACCACTCAGACAAAATCAAAACAACAGAACTGCTGCAAACAAAAACAAAATAACATTTCCCATCAACATTCCAGACAGAGAAAATTTACAGGAAAAGAAGCTGGGAAAAGGACCAGCTCAAAAATGACTGCTCCTACCTCTACTCAGGGTAGAACCACTGCTGCAGACCGGCCCTGAAATGTTTAACAATTGATAAAATGTTTGCCAGTGCTGGAAAACTTTATTTCATTTTTAGACAAACATTTGCACTGCTTAAAGTGATGAAGTGCTTCTATAGAACCAAGGGGGTTACTTTTTTAAAACAGAGGGAAAGTAAGATAAGAAAAGCAACTTAGGTCAAAGCAGGGTATAGAGAGGAAAGCTTGTGATTTAGTTCTTCTTTTACTGAGAAATACAGAAGTGTTTCCTGGTACTGCTAAGTCCGCAAGGGCAGAGGGTGTAAAAGTCACTCAAAGAAAGTGAAGATGATTCCTTTTTATCGCTAAGTCACATTTATATAACTTTATTAGGATGCCAGCTTCTGGAAGTCACTGATTCAGGTTTCAGCCAAGGGACCTACCTCATCAACTGAGGCAGAACAGTGGCGATCAACAGCTGCATGTGACTATTTCATGGAGTCAGTTTCTAGGGTCACCATCACAGTGGATGCTTGTCTGCTGCACTCTCGCTAACACAATTCCTGTGTTTTGCCTGGCAGTAAATGGACGCCTCTGCCCTATCATCGTCTAAACAACTCCGTTAACATTTGCCCCCAAGCGTCTCTCTCTTTGTCCAGTCCCTGTCTTCTAACAGATGTCATCCAAGCCTAATCAAGCATAAAATGGTCATAAATATTTCTTTCTGGTAGATTTCACATTCGCATTTCATGCAGGGACATGATATTTTTCTGTTACCTCCAGGGAGAGCCTAATGCAAAAACCAGTTACTTACATTCTAGCCTCATGTTCCTTTAGTAAAATTCAGAGCATGTTTTCAGTTCAAAGACATAAAAAGGTGTAAGACTTCATCTTCTGTCTTTTGTTTAACTGTACCTTTTCGCCCCTCACCATATATCTTCATCTTACAGTTTACCCTTGCACATCACAAATGTTTCTTTGTGCATGTAAAAATATAAAATAACATCTAAAAAAAGATGGTGCTTGCCTACCCTATTTCAGTAACTTTAGGTTTTTAACATTAGACTCCTTAATTACTGGAAAAAAAGAGATTTTTGGTTCAGAAACCTACATCAAATAACAAGCTATTTAAAGAGGAAATGAGATAAGAAGACAGCTCTTATTTTGGCTCACTTTACACAGAATTTTGCAACCTCCTTGATCATATTTAGTTAAAACAATGGGATGAATCCCATGTACAAATTTAAGGTTCCTGCCAATTAACCAGTTGAAAAATAGAAAGATATCATGAGATAGGCTCTGCTTCCAATATTTAAACTTTGATGAAGTGGTAGAAGCTACTCTAGATAATTAATTTGTATCCTTAATGAGAGAAGAATTAGTAATCAGCACAATCGTATTTATCTTCAGCAAACTTAGCAAATAATGAGTCTTAATCTAAAATAAAACTCTCCTAATAATACTTTTGAGGCCATATGTCTGTGTTTCTCTTTCCTATCCCTTTTGTCAAAACAAAAATCTTATACTGCTATTTAAAGTGAACTGCGAAACACTTAGCGGTATATATCACAACAATGACGCTCCCCCCTCACTCCGCTGGACCTAATATTTGATTACTGCTAGTCAAATCAAGCTTTCAGGCAAATAATCTCCATTTTTAAAGTTAATGAGATATGGTCATGTCGACAACAGCTTGCAGAAACTTTTAATTTTAATTCCTGCAGGCTGTGCTGGCCTCTTTTACAGCAACTACTGTATGAATGAGTCAAATTTGCCAACATGGCTTATGTAGACAAGTGCACACTAATTAAAAATACCCACTGGTATCATAATTTAAATACCATGAAAATAAACTGTGAAAGTCGCTCGGATCCAGTCTCAGGGTTTCTTCCTTGGAGCGTGTTGCTTTTGACTATAGGATGTTTTATTGCTTGTGTATGCTTAATTCAAAACCATTTTGTGTCTTGGAGGAATTGGGGATTTTTGTGTAATTATACAATTTGTGTTAATATTTGTTTGGCATAAGCTGTTAAGAGATCTCCAGAATGACCACCAACTGAGAAAACCAGAGGGCTGAGGCAAGCACAAATTTATACTCTTGGTTTAGTGGCCATCCAGGGTCCTTCCACGGTGCCTACTCTTTCCTGGCCAAGATGAATTGAAAACCATTATTTTGGATTCTTTCTGCCTTTTATGCTTTTTAATTTTTCATTTTTCTTAATGTCTCTATTTTAATGGCTTTTTACATGTAAGGAAGGCAAGGCATACCTCTTCACCTAGAACCAATTGCAAAATGCTACTATCTCTTCTTTCCTTCCATCCATCATCCATCTATGCAAATGTATGCTTACTTTTTAAAATTTAAACAATTTTTTTGGCAAGCGGATTCTCAAGTCTGCCTTTGCTGTGATAAAAGTACATTTTGTACAGGATAAAAAGTTGGCACGACAAGAGTTAAAGCTATTTGAGGGGTTAAATATGCAATTACCGCTGACTAAAACCAGGGAGACATATAGATAAATAGAAGAAATGAAGTCCCCAGGTTCCCTTCAGAAGCCTTCATCACATTACTACCAGACAGAAACTCTTTAAGTACCATTTTCAGATGTTAAATCATTGTTCGCGCTGCACATATTCTCGCTATTCCTGGGGGAACAATATCTGAAGAGAGCATGCTAACAAATGCAATCCCGTAAACAGGCATTTTTCCTCTTGTTGTTAGTACCTTTGTATTCCCACTCGAGGCCCTGTCATCCATGCCTTCTCTCTGCTTTGAAGTTAAAGTACTGAATGAGCAGTGCCATCTATTATCCAGAGTGCGCTCACAGATTATAAATAAGAAATAAAAGTGACTTTCAGTACACTGCTTTTGCATTAGCAAGTTGCTGTGTCTCTTACCTCCTCCTGCCCTTACTACCTTGCAACTAGCACCTCTCTGAAACCTGATTTCAGGGTTTATTTCAGAGGGACGCAGACTGGAAAATGTGTACTCAGAGATGGGAAAAGTTATACAGGGCTGGGGTCTGGGCTATGACTGTGAAATCAGCTTTTCTCCCTGTTTAACCCTTGTCTCACAGATGCCCTTCAGGACGAGGCTCTGGTGGGGAGACCAGCTCTTCATTTACATTTTTCTGTTGACAAACAGAGTCCATGAATATTAATTATTCTGAAGTTTATTTGCAGAAAAGGCACTTTCTAATCCTTATCAATTATTTATTAAAAATCTCTGCTACCTAATAATCTCATTAACATTATTATACTAAGGCCAACAGCAAATATTCCTTTGATAAGTAACAACCCAACCCGTTATCCTTCCTGCCAAATCTCATGTAGCCTCCTGCACTTCATCAAGGAGAACCCTGCTTTTGTTTGCAAGAAGCCCCAGGTCATAGTCCTCCATTTTTCCCATAAAAGAAAACCCACAGACAGCGCCTTTGTTTTAAAACTGAAAGTTTAAAGGGAGAAGAAAAATTAAAACCTGAGAAAAGAACATATATGCCTGCTTTTAATGCCCTGTTGGCTATGTAGATAATTACTCTGTGGCAATCCAGAGACCAAATCCTCATAGAAAAAAGAGCATGTCTGGCCCCAGGGAAATCCACTGGGTTTAGGAACAAGGGAAAAACCTCAGAGAATGCTAGGTACCTAGTAATAGGAGTCATCCTACATTTACATAGGGTTTTGTTGCTCACCAAGTACTTTAACCTATCATACCTCATTTGTTTTCTCCCCAGTCCCCTCTGAAACATGCAGGACACTCATTATTAGCCTTATTCTACAGATGAAGAAAACTGAGGCTAAGTGACTGACTGAGGACCCTGGGCTAGAAGGTTGCAGGGCATGGATTATAACTGCCACCTTTTTTCACCGAGTCTTCCAACTGGCTTTGTTGATTGGTCCTTTGTTCACAATGAGGATTTCCTTTTACCTTCTTTCTCCCTACCTTCTTGACTCATTCTTGGTACTTTCACTTATTGCTTGGATATTTCACTGGTTGCCTGGAATTGCATTCTGTAAAGGGATGAAGCACCAAATACCTAAAATACAGACCAATGTCCAGTTTATTCAAAAACTAATGAAAGAAGGAAAAGCATACCATTTTTGAGTGCTGTGAGAAGGTAAAGATAAGGAAATGACTGGAGCATGGTCTCTCATGGCCTACTGGCACAGAGAATTTTCCTCAGGTTCACAGTACTGACGGAGGGAGAGAATAACATGGGCAAATCTCACAAGAAAGGCACTTGAGAAAGGACCTGCATTCTCCACATCATGAGTCCCCAAGTTATGGAAGTCCAACTGTTTGCTGAGGATGGAAGCAGGCCTCTAAAGAAAGAAACATCCCATTGAAGTCCGAGGCGTCCCTTTCTACAAGTGATTCTCAGGAAAAGCTGGCCTCACCACCACAGTGGAGATCCTCCCCATGCCACAAACCAGTACCAGTGCTAGCCAACAAGGCATCAAAGCTCTGAGACCAGCAGGGTGTCACCCTGTCACAGCCTGAGCTCTCGGGCTTTGGAGAAGCAGCTGACAGAGTGCAGCCCTGCCAGGACCCAAGCCTTCAAAGTGCTGGTCAAACTCTTGAGTTCCTATGTAATTGAAGTCCAGTAGTCAAGGTCAGTAACTCACATGTGAGGGGGCCCTAATAAGGTTTGATGTAACTCCCAAGGGGAGAAGGTCTGAAAAATGTTCACTTTCAACAAAATAGCAAAACAAAATGAACACACAAACACCAAACAAAAATATCACGTAGGAGTTATGAAAGTGTTTGGAGTCATTGCAAAACTATCTAACACAGGGGGGCAGAAGGAACTTAGTGATGAGCTAGCATCCAGAGGCCCAAAGGGCTAGTGACTTGCTTCAAATCCCAGCAAGAGTTTCAGCAGAAGCACTGAAAGCAGGCTGATGGGTACCATACCACTTTGCAGACCACAACGGCAGAGTTCTTATATTTTGCAAACTTGGGAATCACTTTCTTTTTCCCCTTCGTCTGGGGGTTACCCTTTGGTTTCTACCACAAGAGTTTCTTGTCCATTGCCTAAGAACATGAGTCAGGATCCCTAAAGATTTCCAAAGAACTGGCGAGGTTTGATAGGCATAATCAGCCAGCAAGACAGACATAGCTTTACTCTCTCAACCTTACAGTCTCCATGTTCCCTTCCCTTCACCACCCAGACTCCAGAAGGGAAAGTACATAAATAAAAATATTTCTCCTTTTTTTTGTTTGTTTTGGCTATAACTCTTGCCCTGCATGAAAGCACTGCAAGTATTAAAGACACAGAATAGTACCTGATGGAACTATTAGTCCTATTAGTATTATTGTCCTACTAGTAAAACCCAAGAAGGAAGAGAAGGCCTGGTCTACAGTTCAGATGTTACATATTCCACTGAGATATTGAATAAAAGGCAACTTTTACTATTGGTTTGTTTATTGTTGAGCTAGGGTCTTCCTATGTTGTCCAAGCTAATTTTCAACTCCTGAGCTCAAGAGATTCTCCTGTGTAGCTGGGACTACAAGTTATACCATACTTGGCAAAGGGCCATTTTAAAATGAGGGTGAAGTGTGGAGGATAACAGGACAGTGGATGAAGGCTATGAATATCCAGGAAAGAATTACAGAGGTTACCTCTGGCAGGGCTGATAACAATGAGGAGAGAAGAGGGCTGAAATCATCTCATCAGGGATTACTGGCAAATTCTGGGAAACCCTTCTTTCCCAGCAGCACTCAGGAAAATGTGGGCTTGCAGTCATCAGGATAACCACAGTGAACTTGGCTTTAAGGAATGGGAATTGGGAAACAAACTATGGTGGGAAAGAGGAATTAAACTGGGAAATTTTGTTTTATTTTTCCCTTAAGAAGACAGCTGAGAGAGAGAGAGAGAGAGAGAGAGAGAGAGAGAGAGAGACTAAAAAAATAATCTTAAAGCATCATGTGAGTAGTGGAAAAACTTCACCACCTGCTCTGTAGAAATGGTTCCCTTGAGTCACCATCTATACATGGTCTAGGAAAGGGGTTGGCAAACTACTGCCCATGGGCCCCATCCAGGCCTCTGAGTGTCTGTATAAAGTTTTACTGGAATAGAGACATGCCCCTTTATGCATGTAATATTCTTGGCTGTGTTCATGCATAGTAGCAAAACTGAAAAGCTTGCAAAGTAAATAAACAAAATACCATAATTCATTATCTAAATAAAATGTGAATTTAAAGTTCATTATTCCTCTTCTCAAAAAATTACAATGAAGGGACAAAACCATTTTCCCGTAATTGATAATAAAAAAATTTAAGTAGCTATAAATGTACAGACACACACACACACACACACACACAAACAAACACACACACACCATGTATGGGACATTATCGTTAATGGTGCTAATACCCAAAGGAAGAAAGTTTCTGACTTCATTCATTCTGACAATTCATGGAAGGATCCACATCATACTCTACAAGGCTGTTTCTAAACACATTAGGGGCATGCATGCAAAAGTTATCAAAGGGCAAAGCCTTTATTTTGTCTGAGTTTAGTTTCTTCATCCATAAAATGTGAGGCTGGATCATCTAAAGAATTTTAAAAATTCTATGACTCTACAGAGAAAGAAAATGGAGAAAAGTAAATACAAAATCACACACATGCTCCCATGTCCTGGGGGTAGTAGGGAGTGGCAAGGGGCAGCAGAACAGAGGGCACAGGAAACCACTGGTGTAATCCAGATGGAGCAGACAATGATGACGAATTCATCACTCCTACAGGAGCAGAGATGGGGAAAGCACTATTTTATCATGAACTGTTAGCAGACTTCAAGGTCCAATGACTCCCTTGGAGAAAGAGCTGTGAGTCCACAAGGAGACTGCTAAGAAGAGGGTCCCACTGTGCGCTCTCAGAGTAGCCTGAGGGGCAGAGATCTGAGCCCCCAGAAACAGGCATCTACTCCAGCTCCTCCTACTGGGAGGTGAAACAGCTCCATTTTCTTCCTCCACTAAGCTTCTCGCTCTCTCTTTCTGTTTCTGGAATGACAATGCAGTTGTGGCCACAGTGACACCTTCCAGGAATTGAGGTTCTCTGCATCTCAAAACAGCATCCCCAAAGTGGGAGATTTTCAAATTACAACTTTTCTTCGAATAAATCTGCTTTTCAGCCTGCTGCACTATTCTTGCCAAAAGCAGACCCGTCAGCTTCTTTTTAAAGGTGAGAAAGAGATAAAGATAGACTTAGATCCTTTCCAGCCTGGTACTTGGGCTTTTGTGCTAATCCAGAACAGTGACCAACGAACATGTTTGCTATTTTAATGGAAAAGCAAGAACTTCGCATAATCTGCCAATTCTGTAAAATAAGCCATGAAAGTTAAAGATTATGTCCTAAACCAGAAACAAACAGATGCTTTTGCTGCTATGGAAAAGTACATAGTTTGACTTGTAGGTTATGAATCTTTAAAATTTCCACCCTAAGCCCTATCATACATCCTTTGTGAGTACTGTCTTTTATTTGTTGTGTGAGGCAGTTATTCTTTGTTGACTGGAGCGCTGTTCGACGTGAGCAGTGCAGGTGAGCACAAAAATATGAACACAAAATACCACTTAGGGAGCAAAGGACATTTTGTCAACAGCACTAATCACTCCTAAAGCAAAATAATCCACTCTTCTCAGCTATTAAAACCACGAAAATAACTGTGGCTGCTTCAAAGGGACTAGCTCGTTAATCAGTGAGGCTGGGTGAATAATTTCCTCAAGAAACACAAGGTACTAGAAATATTTTCTCCAAATACATTTTTGTTGGTTGGGAAAAGGGTTCCAGCCTGTTATATAATACTAAGAAAACACAGAAGGTATTTCCTTAGTCCTGTCAGCCTGTGACAGCTGTTTGGGGCACCTGGACAAAGTCTGCAGTTTAAGTTTTCTGGTCCCAGGTACCCAATGCAAGAGCAATAAAAGAGAATTTGTCGAACCTAAAATGGTTACTTTTAAGTTGTGTATAAAATGTCTATTGCAAACACTGCTTGCACTTTATTATGTGCAGCTTTATTAATAAACCCAGATTTCCCATTTCTTAAAAGCAACACTTTTGGGCCGGGGATTTAGCTCAGCGGTTCCGCCACTTGCCTCGCAGGTAACAAGCTCCTGAGTTCAATCCCTGGTACCAAAAAAACCCCACTTTTTTCCCCTGGCTAGTCAAAGGAGGTGGCAAGGAGAAGGTTTCTGAGTGGGGGGCATGGCTTGGATCATCCCAAACTCGAAAGCTTTAGCTATAATGACTTCAGGGTGGCATCCACCTCTCTAGAAGCACTGCCCCTTTACTGAGAGGACACAGGCCAACAGGTGTGAGGCAGGACTCTCTCCCCAAGCTGTAGGCAAAGTTGCTTGAGCAAATTTAGGGAAAAGAAGAACTCAATATGAAAAGAAGACAGGGTGGAAACAGAAAAAGCTGCTCTCTAAAGGGAATCTCTGGTATTTTCTTTCTGTACCCAGCATGAAAAGATGGGTTGAAATAGAAAAGTTTGGAAATAATTTAAGGTCCACTCACCATGGGGAGGAGGGCCCATGAGATGGGAAGAACTCTTTTGGAGGGCACTGCCCATCACCACATTAAATACCCTTCTTCGGGGCAGCAAGCTCTGCCGAAGGGCTTTGTCTCTGGTTCTGGCAGAGCTAGGTTCAAATTTTAACTCCTCCCATTACAAGCTGTGTGAAGGGACATGGGCAGGGTCTAAGTTTCTTCCTGGGCAGAATGAGACTAAGAGAAGTACTTAGCTCATAGGGTACTTATGAGAGCTGCACTAATATGTGTAGAGAATTCACCTTTTTTTTTTTTGGTTTTTTGAGGCAGGGTCTCCCTTTGTAGTTCAGGCTGGCCCTGAACTCACTATGTAGCCCAGGCCGGCCTCTAACTCCCAGCAATCCTCCTGCCTCAACCTCCTGAGTGCTGGGATTATAGGTGTGCCACCACACCTGGCTGAGAACTCATTTTTGCTAAACTTTTCTAAGGCTATTGCTATTAGAACACTGTGATTACTGTGATACTAGTTTCAAACCTATGGGAATCTGACAATATGGTTATTCAACCAAAAGAAGAAATTTACTAAAAATAGAATGGCTTACCTATCATCGAACCATGTTGATGGTTTCCTCCTAAAAATAACTTTTTAAAAGTGTGCCTAAATATAGAATTTAGCAAAGCTGAGAAAAGAGGAAAGGGAGGAAATGAAGAAAATAACATGAATTAAGCCAGAGACAATGAGATCTAAAACTAAGAACACAAAATTTTCCTCTCATACTGTATACACATACACTGTGAAATTTAAGATTTTTAGAATCCTTGAACCACCGTGTAAGAGAGTTAATGAACAATTCTCATTGACAAGCAATATTACTGCTACATATTTTTTAACCTTTGAAATTCGATAGGGAAATGCAAATAGTAATACATAAAATGTGAAGACAATTTTTTTTCCTTCATTGGGGGTAATGAGTCCTGAACCCAGGGCCTTCACCCTGAGCTACCTCCCCAGCCATTTTATATTTTTTGAGACAAAGTTTCCCTAAATCCATTATGAACCCTTGCCTAAGCTGAGCTTGAACTTGAGATCCTCCTGTCTCAGCCTCCCGGAGTGTTGGGTATAGGTAAAGGAAACCACACACACCTTGAAGACAGAACTTTTAAGTAAATAAGAAAGGATATCCATTAAAATGTTCACAGTTGTTATTTCTATAAAATGAGATTTCAGGCAATGGTTTATTTTGTTTGTTTTCTTAGCTGTATCTTCTAATTTTTCTACAACAAATGTGCAATTAATTGTGCAGCAGAAAATCTAAAATTATTTGGTATTCAATTTCCAATTGAAAACATCTGAATAACACCCAATCTTTAAACAGAGCCAATACCAAGCATCTCAGACAGCTCTGGCACTCGAGGTATTCTGCAGGCAGTGGGAAAGTAGGTGTCCCCCTACCTCCTCCGGCATACTCAGCAGCCATTCCCTAATGGTGCTATCCTCTCCCTGCCAATATTTTATGGGAGTTTTACAAAATGCACCTTCAGCTAGTTATACTCACAAACTGGAGAACCTTATAAAATTCTGGCTTAATTTTTTTCCTTCCTGCTCTCCCCCTACCCCCAGAAAATATCCCCATTCTTGCAGACACCAAGATGGGCCACAAGAATCAAATACTAGCTCAGTCTGGAACTTCAAAGGAGACTCACCAGACAGCCCAGAGAAGCTACTAGTACAGTATATGGAATTATTGCTATCCTGGTTCTAGATACTAATCCACAGAAAATATAGAGGGAGGGCAGTAAGGGGCACCAAGACATAAAAATCACTGCCATGTGTACAAACCTAGATGTTTAAAAAAGCATGCAGGTACAAGAATTCAGCCAGGAAAAAAAAGAGAGAGACATGCCAATAAAAAGTTGCTTCTTAAAATGTGGCTGGCAGCATCTTTCCTCTCTCTGGTGGATACTCTTAGTAAAGAAAACACAGTGCATTTTTTTCTCCCTTGCCTGTATTTGATTTCCAATTAAAATTAAATATAAACTGAAACGCCACCTGGATTTTAGCAAAATCCAATCCCCGCCCTCCACCCTTCCCTTTTTTAAAAGAAGAACCTGGGTTTACATATACAAACATTTTGCTAAATGACCCGTGGCAAATTGCGTAATGCCAGTAAAAGTTGTGTTTTTTAAGTTATGAGCCCCAAAGATTTTATCTGAAATAAAACCCTGATTCAATTCAGATTCTGGAGGGAAACTGTGTCCTTAGCTATGCCTCTAAATTTAAAACATTTGTGTGGGGGGCCCCTTCAGTAATGCTGCTAGTAGGTATGGAGGAGAAATTCTGGATTGATTAGGAAATGTGTTTTCTTTTCTAAAATGGTAAATTAGAGCACTAATTGCCTACAAGAACTAGTTCCCTGCAGTCCTCACATAGAGGTCAGTTTCTAAAGGAAGAGCCTGATGGTCACATAGGACCTTGGGCAGGTTTTAATTCACCTCTTCAAAGAGGAAAGACACAGGAATTCATGTATTCATGGGGGGGGGGGGTCTTCTTCATCTCCAATATGAATGTCTACAACGTCCCAAGTTGCTCAGTTCTGAATATACAATGGGTGGAATCAGCGAAAAGATAGAATAGTCCTCAGAAACAACTTGGTCCCCTCGGGTCCCTCAGACGTCAGCCACGCTTTGCCCTGTCCTCAAAAGATGCTGAGCAAGGATGGTGACAATGTACGGAGCACATCTTAATAGCCTAACTACTCTGCTAAATCCAATGTATTGTTTAGCATACTCATCCTGTCAGCTCTCTCTGAAAGTTGTCTATTGTTCCATTTTACAGATAAGAAAAGTTAAGGCTTAGCTAAGAGACAGCAAAACCAGTCCAAGTCTATTCATTCAGTAACTTCTGAACTTGAGTTTTTAGTCCCCAACAGTAGAATTCCAAGCAAATGTTCTTCCGGCTGTGTGCAGCCCCTAAGTCAGTGAAATAGGTCTCTAGCAGAACCAACATGTACTGGGTAAGCGAGGAACTACTGTATATTTGGGCGTAACTGAACACAAGACTTAAGTGCACACAAACTGGGAAGAAACTTGAAATGACAAGCAATAGAAAATAATCTAGAGAAAACATCATGCGCGCACGCGTGCGCGCGCGTGTGTGTGTGTGTGTGTGTGCCTGTGTGAGTGTATATAGGATTAATTTTGACACAAACTTTTTCTTTTTTTGAGCCGGGGTCTTGCTATGTAGTTCAGGCTGCCTTTGAACTCACTACGGTCCATATGCAGCCCACACTAGCTTGGAACTTGTAATGATCTTCCTGCCTCAGCCTCCTGAGTGCTGGGATTACAGGCCTATATCACTATGCCTGGATGAAACTGATAATGTTAGAGAAGGGTGATTAAGGGTTCTGGGTAAAGTAACCAGAAAGAAGCCAGGCTGCTCTGCAGAGAGTGCACTACAGAGAAGAAAAGTGACAGAAAAACTGAAGAGGCGATGGGAGAAAATCCTATAAGTTTATTCCTGAATGTCTTGCAATGTTATTACTGAAAAGCAAATTAATGTTCCTTATTTATTATAAAGACAATACACATCATGATAGAAATTTGGGGATATAGAGAAAAGGGTGAAATACAGAAAATAAACTATAATCTCATTAACATACAAAAAAAAAACATAGGCAGCATTTTGCTGAGAGGGTTTTCAGGCCCCCCTCTCACCAAACACAGTATGATAATTCTTTGACTTACTAAGTATTCCACAAGAGTGTGACTCTTACTGGGCATACAGTATTACATAAAATTTATCTACAAGCACTTACTTAACTCTTCTAAGATCAGACTTAGGATGTATTTAATTTTTCACATTATAAATATTACTATAATGAATACTATACCTTTAGGAGTTAAATTTTATCTTATGTCTCACATTATTTCTGTAGGTTAAATTCATAGTGATGATGATGGTGATAAAAATAACAAAGAGCTCGTGTTTACAGCTCCTTTAACATGTGCTGCACAACCTTCCAAGCACTTTGCATGATATTCAGACTATGACATGATAATACAGGCACAATTTCATGGACAGGTAAACTGAGGCACAGAAAAATTAATTTACTTGCACAGCCATTCAACCCATAAATTGCAGAGCCACGATGTGAACCAGCATAACTGACTCCAGAGTCTACAGCTTTCTGTCATCCAACCATCAACAGAGAATGGGTTACAAATATCAGAAATGCAAATTCTTGGGCCTCATGCCATCTACAGAATAAGGACTCATAGCGTGGGTCCAGCAACCTGTCTGCAGAAGCCTTGCAGACACAGTCACTGGAGAGCTATGCAGCCTGTCAGAGGAAGTAGTCTTCACTCAGGGGTGGGCTGTATGAAGCCTCTTCATGGCTAAGGTCAAACACCCCCAGCATGTGCTGCACAAACCTGCACTGCCATCATAGCAGGGCATCCACACTACGTGCAGTGCTTCTTATGATCTGGGCTGATGTAGTCAAAGGCCACGAAGCTAGTTTCTAAGCTGTATAGTGAGGAGAGTTCAAGTGTGCCTAATCTGGTGTTTCTATCTGAACGGATGTGAAATGGCTCTTACTACAGACTGTCTGATAGGACCTGGCTGTCCAGAGTTTTCTTCACAGCTAGCAGTGACAGTGCCACATTTAGACTAGCTAAGAAGTAACTCCAGGGGCACACTGGTAAGCACTTAGAGCCCAAAGAAGAACCCTCCAAATTAAAGACAGGCTGCTCATCTACTTAACTTCAATTAATCACAGAAAAGTCCAGGAACATTTGTTGGGAACGGAACCAGTTAGCAAATCTAATTAGCATACAATGTGAACTGTGTGTGTGTGGGGGGGTTGTATATGAAATTGAAATTGCAAAATTATACACACATACATATACACACATGTGTTTGAGAGCAAAAGCTGTTTGGATTTCGTCAAGTTCACAAAGAAGTGACCAAAAAAGTTGGCAAAAATGTTAAGAATCAAGAATTAAAGACATGGCCTAGACCAGAGAAACAAACAGATTTTTTGCTAACTGTGAGATATAATAAATCATCAGACTTAATAACTGGATTATGCAAATGTCTTCAAATTTGACAACTATTTTAAAATTAGGGAATTTTGACTCAATTATTCTAGCCATATGATGAAGAGAAGTGGCTAAAATTCGATGTAAAAGTATATGAAATATGGACACTACCAACCAAATAACCAGACTTGCCATCCCGTTTGTTCTCTGGAGATGATGCATTCGGCCAATGGTCTGTGTGACTGCAGAAGCCCTGGGCCATTTTCTGGAGCCCAGGAAGCTCAGATGCTGGTGTCCATCATGAAATACCTTGACTCACTACCTGCCTCTAGTCATTTTTTATCTCAAAAGTGTCAAAAGGAGATCTTTTGGGCACTTAATAACCTAAGTCACAAGTCAAATCCATCTAGCTTAGCATATACTTCCCATCCATTATGTCCTCACTGAAACACTAAAATAAATCAGCAGATGTTCACATACTGAGTTACTGTTTTCTAATTTCTCAAAGGTCTTCAAAAATTCCACCAATATAGATACAAATTTTTCCTCTCTGGGCCACTAAAATTTTATTGCCGAAACCACCATCTATTGATTAGTCATACACGTCTTCTTCAGTTTATCTTCATCTGCATCATAATTTCTGTTGACGCTTAATGCATCCTTTTGTATCTTGTTGCACTTCGATTAGATTATGAATTCTCTGAAAGCTATGAAATATTCCGGGTAGTATTTCTTTGTACCTTGTAGCCAACTATGAGGCTATGAACATAAGACATGCTGCATGTTTATGTTAATTTCTTGGGTACGGAAGCCATGACCAAGAACATCTGCTCTTTAAGTAACTCAGTAAGTGTGTCCAAAATCCATTTCCTTAGTAGGCTGGCTCATGATTCTTTTAACCACCACTGATGCCAAACCAAAAGTCTTAATTTACAAGATGCTATCAGAGAAATGATTAGAAAAAAACAATGGAAGTATAAGGACACCTACAAGTTGATTCACCATTCTAGAAAACTGTTTTGTACATAAATGTTTATTTCTCAATTTAACATTCCATTTAAATACAAAGAATGGGGGAAGGGGGGATTTAGCAAAAAATGAGAACTGCTCTACAAAGTAAGAACAAAACATTTTAAAGGTAAATACTGCCTGCCACATCTACCATTCATCAATCTAGGGTCAGCTAACTTTTTCTGTAAAAAGCCAAATAGTAGGCATTTTAGAGTTTGTGGGTCATGCAATCTGTTGTTGCAATAATTTACCTATGCTACTGTAGCATGAAAGCAGACACAACAATGGTACACAAGTGTACAGTTGCATCCCAATAAAACCTGTATTTACAAAACCAGGCAGCAGGCTGGGCTGGCCTGAGGGCCACAATTTCCCAGTTCCTGTCCCCTACCACAGGCTTTACTCGGTGCCTGGCATCCAGAACCTATCTAAGGAAGGCACTGAGCAAAGAGCTGAGGCAAGCTGAAGATTATCTCTAGAATGCAATCTTGACAATTATAATTGTGAACCACTAAATTATAATTGTTATCACTGTAAGTGGAAATATCACGTGCTCAGATTAGGCATGATGCTTTTCCTTTTTTATAGGAGTATTAATGATATAGTGAGGGAATGTATAAGTATACAATAATATATATAAGCACATATATTACACAGCACAGAACTTCATATGTGTAAGACAATACAAATCAGATGAGACAATCAGAATATCATAATAAAATGCTCAAGGTAAAGGCATTTCCACTTAGTGCTTTTGAATGTTGAGTTCCTATTGAGTTGAAATGCAAATATCACCAGGAGGAAGAAAAAAATGAGAGAAGGTAAGCAATATTATCATGGTATTATTTATCATATACATTAGGACCACAAAGAGTCAGGAAAGAATGAGAATTGTGTCATTCTCTCCCATCTTTAACCTTGTAAAAGGTTATTGAGTTCGGAGAGAGGATAACAAGAGTCAATACAAGAGGCTATAAAAAGAGAACAACTTTATACCATGCAGCCTTGAAAAATTAATACTTAATAATTACAATAAAGAGAAGCCACTTTTGCCCTGCTTTAGGATGCCATATCTTATTTTATTAAATTTTTCCAAAACCGTTTCTTCCCTCAGCTCTGAAAGGTATGACTCTGCTGTTGAAAAGCAAAAGACATTTTACGCACAATTTTCCTTCTACTAGAAAGAGGAATATTGTGCCCTTCAGTGAACATAAAATTGATATTATCATCTCTTAGTTTATATCTCACTACTTAACCTTCAGATTAAAAGTTATTGGATTTGAATGACTAAAAAGACATCATGTCACCTTCTGTTCAATGTGGAGAGACAGAAGTTGGGGACGAGACAAGGTACAGGGATAAAAGCCCCAGTGTGGGACCAGCTGACGCTTTGTCTTCCTCAACAAGTGGCCATGACACAATACTGCCAACTCCCTTGTGGTGCTCTAGATGGTAAGTGATCAAATAAATGGTCCACTGTAAGGAACCTGGCTAGAGGGGAATCTGTGCTGGGAAGTTCATCCTATTGTGAATATAGTCAAAAGAGGAGCAGCTGAGCAACAGATATGAAAGAGTTAATTTAAGGGAAAACTTAGGGTCACTGACTTTTTTTAAATCCTATATGCTCCACAGTGGGTATCTACATTGTCAGTTTATGCACGGGACACTGGACCATGTCCTTTTAGGAAGATAAAAGTGAAGAACAGCGCCGCCACCCCACCGCAGCTTCCCTCTCTATGCAAACCTCAGCTGCAACCCACCAAGACTGGCTTCGCAGCCCTGGGCAGCTGAATCTACACCTCCCAAATGAGTTTCCTAATAGCACCAGCTGTTTAATAATTACACATTGTATTTTTCCAACAAAAGGTACACAACATGCAACCCCTCACCACCACCTAAAAAACAAATTCAGTCTAAGAAGCTTGTGTCAATATGGAACAAAGACTTTATCAAAGATCTAACTTGGTAGTTTTATTCTCTAAAAGAGATAAGCTCATTCCGTGATCAATAGGAACACAAGCAGTTTATCAGCACTTCCCATGTGACTTTTGGAAGATAGGCTCATTAGCAACTAACTGGCCAGGGCGAAAGGAAAGTATTTGATAACTTTTAAGTGGAATAAACCTGTATAATCAAAATAGTAACAACTTTTAGCCTTATAAAAGGCTATCTTTTTATTAAAGTCTCTTTATAAAATGACTTTTTCATAATAAGTCTATCCTTTATTGCAAGTTTTGCTTATATCTTCTTTATCATATCACAAAACCTTCCAGTGGTAGATAGGAGGGGCTTAGATTGTCTGCCATGACTTCTCTTTGTATTTCATGGTACCACCATCTTGCTAGTCATTCAGATGGGAAATCCTGAGCTAGCCTACTCCTTAATATTTTCATATCTCTAAATTCAAAAGCCCCTACCAGTTTTCTAGCATTCCCTTCAACAATCTCTGTAACCAGCCCTTCCTTTCTCTTCCCACCCTAGTCATCCACACAGACAAATGGAGACATCTGTCTGCCAAATGGCTCCATGGCTGCACAGCGGGCCCTCTGCTGAGTGTGGGGAAGTATCAGTGAGAGAGGCCAGCCCTGCCCTGATGCCCCTTACGGTGACTAAGGGGTTCGCAGAGAGGAGAAGTACAAGGATCAGGAGGGGTGCACAACAAGGTGCCCACAATTGAACGAGGCCAGGTCAGTGGCCTATTCTTAACTGCTGTACCAAAAGCAATAGTTAGGTCAAGCATACTCATCTCTCAGGGATCTTCTCCCTTCCAAGCCAGAGCAGGTCACCCCTTCTAATGTATTTTCAATACACATCCTCTAGGACAGCTGTTCTTTTCTGCTTCAGCCTGCACCGTCTTAGAAGCCCAGGCCTTCTACAAATGCAGTGCCATGCACCTTCTAGCCACCTTCCCTCTGTGGCCACAGCTGTTCCCTATGCCAAAAACCCACCCACACACACACACACACACACACACACACACACACACACCCCTCCCCCTGCTTTCCAGCACTCCACACACTGGGGTGGCCCCCAGATTTCCTTCCACATAGGGGAGCGCAATGAATATTAAATGAAAGAATATGCAAACAAATTAACAAATGAATTTCAGGAAGCCAATGCTTAGAAACAGTAATATAGGTTAAATATCTCTTGTCTGAAATGCTTCAGAGCTTGAATATTTGCATAGATTGGTGGGAGGGGGATTGAACCCAGGGCCTCCACATTGAGTTAAATCCCAACACTTTTATTTTGAGACAAGGTCTAAGGTCTAAAATCCTCCTGCCTCAGCCTGCCTGAGTGCCAGGATTACAGGAATACACAGACTTTTATTGGTTGAGCGTTCTTAATCCAAAAATCTGAAATCTGAAATGGCCCCAAATTCAATTTTCTGAGTCAAACAAGGTCCAAAAAGGTTTTAGATTCTAGAGTTTCAGATTTGGGACGTCCCACCTGTACTTGTCTGCCAATGGCACATGTTTATTAGCTCACTTGGGGCAGAGCTGGAAGGACACCAGTATGGGAAATTCTCTTCACCACATTTTCTTGTGGGTAGAGGGACTTGAAGGAGTGGATATGGCTGTATTTCTATGAACTAAATCAAACACAGTGTTGAATAAAGGGTCTCTGGAATGTTACAAGTGACACTTCATAATTACAATAGATCTAAATGAAAAGACAAAGTGATGAAAAGAAACTTTGTAACAGGGAGTTCACTCCTCTACAGAAACTTCCTTCTTATGGCTCCATGTACCACTTGCATTTATACTGCTATTCTTCTTTGTCATAAAAGCAGTCACCTTGTAACCCTTTTTATCAAGTAATCTAGGCACTACCTAAAAGTACACTGAACTCCATCAGGCGAGCTATAGGTTTACATTATGCAAACATTACAATTCTGCCTGCTCAGCTCAAGTTGTCAATAAACCAAGCAGTTGCAACACAGAAAAGTGGGTCGGTCCTCTGCCTTCGGAGAACAGATAGAAGCCTGCCAGTTTTGCAAAACAAACTTCACAATCACTGACGCTAATCTGTCAACAAATTGCCATTAAAGTCCTATCTCCTGAAAGTTCAAAAAAGGATTTTTGATTAGACAAGAGATAGGGTGGGTTTTATTATTATTATTTTTATTAGCTCATAGGTCAGGGCTTACAATTACCTTCTCAAAGTAGCAAAGCTTTCTCTTGAAGTCAAGAGGGGACCCTTCACTCATAATGAAACGTGGCATCTAGTTTTCTATTACCATGCTCTCTTATGTGCAGTCTTTTCCCTTTTTTGTTGTTGTTTTCTATGCCATTTTAATTTTCAATGGAGAGACTAATGGCACACAACTGTTTAGTAATCAAAACTTGAAAGAATTTCATACAAGGCTCACATCACAAGTTACATAAATCTTTGAAAGCAGTATTTTGATGGAAGGCAGGACTACACGAACAGAGTAGAGAATTAAATTTAGCGGTTAGGGTGAAATACGCATTTTTCCAGATATAGCCACAAAAGGAATTAAGAAAGAGTGACAATTTGTTATTGTTGTGGCTGCTTTTACTTTACTTGTCAGAATTAATTTGAATTTGTGTCTCTACTTTGTTTCAATTTGTTTGTATGGTTATCACTAAGATTTGATGCTACTGATTTCTACCAAATATTTTTAACCATCAATATTTTCCATCAGATTTGGACTGTGTAATGTCTTCAGTAAGAGTATACTTCAGGAGAGCAATTTCTTTAAAATTATAGCCGGGTTTTTACCTTTCAACTAAGGAAAGTTCTCGGCCCCATCACAGTACTTGGTCTCAAGAGGGCACTCAATAAATATTAACACTCACTTCCACACTCCCTTCCTGAGAGCTTCTTTCTAGGATACATTGGTGGTGATCATCTTTTCCCTCCCAACAATATTCCCTTCAGACACAGTCCCTGGCATCTACAAAGGGAAAGGCCACCTGAGAGGAGAAGTTGAATAAAGTTCGCACGCAATCCTTTTTCCAAGAAAAACTGGTAGAACAGTAAGGCAAAGCTGGTCACTGCTACCCTACCTTTACACCAGCAGGCCTGCACAAGTGTCACCTGGGCCACCTATGCAAGATGAGAAACAAGGCCAAAAATGACCTCTGGAATTTTAATACGGTCCCCCCTAAAGGAAGTGGGTAAGAATATGAAGCCATGGGATAGTGCCTTTCCCACAAATGAGCTTCTGTTTGTGTATTTATTTCTCCCCGAATCTTTGCCCTTCTCTTAAAATGTTGACTCTCTGGCCAGATGTGGTAGAGTTTGACTGTATTCCTAATACACTAGGAGTGTGAGATAGGAAGATTACAAGTTTGAGCTCAATCTGGGCAACTAAGCAGTTTAGTGAAACCTTGTATCAAAATAAAAATTCAAAAAGGACTGGGGATGTAGCTCAGTGCAAAGGCTATGTGTTCAATCCTCAGTATCACACAGACACAAAGGTGATACTTTGGTCCTTTTCTAGTCATCCCTTGTTATACATGGGAGACAGGTTATAGAACTCCATGGATACCAAAACCTGTAGATGCTCCAGTCTCTGATATAACACACCATAATCTGTCAAAGAACTACACACATCCTACATCTTCCTAAATACTTTAAATCAACTACAGATGACTTCTAATGCCTAATACAACGTGAATGTCATGTAAACAGTTGTTATACAGTCTTGTTTAGGGAATAATAACAAAAACAAGCCCGTACATGTTCAGTACAAATGTGTTTTTTCTCCACTATTTTAGATGCACAGTTGGTTAAATCTATGGATGTGAAACCCAGATGCCGAAGGCAGCCAGTAATTCCCTGGATAGATACCCAGGATTCTCCCACATTCCTATGTGCCTCCCTTTTCTATGTTTCCTTGAATGTACATCACTACACTCCTCCTGATTCCTCCAATACTCATCCTATTTCTTTGAGTTTTAGTGTCCTGTGTAATGATTGCTTTACACTTCCTTTGATGGCTTATCATTCAATGACAAAATCCAACCCAATGGGTCCTCCTCATTCCCTTTCATGATTTTTCAAGTGATGCCCTTCATCCTTTCTACCTCTCTCACCTCCTTACTGGTCATTTAACATTTCTCTCTTTTGTTTACACTATTAACTTGAATCGTGCACTCTCTCTTTTGGAGCAAAAGGCCCTAAACTTTAAACCAGATGTTGAAGAAGCTATAAGAAGTAAGCATTTCATTTACTCACATTCTCTAAATAAGTGTTCAAATTCCAAATACACCTTATCTTTTTTTAATGTCTTTCTCACAGACTCCCTTTAAACTGCTCTCCTCATATAAAATGAGAGCCATACCTTGAAACCACAGTAATCAAAACTTTCCCCGTACTGATTTGCAGACAATAAAACTGCCAGGTGGTAACAAAACAGAAAAGGAAAAAAACAAAAAGCCAAAAAGGAAAACCCCGTCATTAAATGGAATGTTGTTAAGAAATAGCTGTTTTATTTAACAGCTATTCATTTTTATTGAATAAACATCTTCTAGTATGCATTCTGTTAATTGACCTGACAGCATATGCTGTATATGGAGAAACTTCTAAACATTATGCTCTATGTAATATGCTTATCTGAAAAAGCTCTCATTTGCAGCAATATGGAAATAAAATTCGGTTTTCTAAAATTCAAGACTTTTAAAATGCATTAATCCACACAGTTTATGAAATTGCTCTGGACATTTTAAAACCCTTTCTTTACAGGGGAAAAAAACTTTAGTAATTGGTAATAGTATTTGTTGCTGAGTTTCATAATGGAGAAGTGCATCTCCAATACAGAACTTTTACAGACACAGAAATGGGGCAGGCATAATAGGAAATAAAAAGCAGTTATGGTATTGGATGAAGAATTACTGAATGGCTAAAAGAAAATGTTCAGAAACTCTATCAAATTACATTATTAGGAAACTATTGTTACAATAGTTCATGGCCCAGATATAAATAGAGTTGAAACAGTACGGAGATGATACATTTAGTTTTGAGGACAGTCTGTGAGTGTGTTGCGGGCCGCTCCCACTAATGGCAGTGCCTCTCCTTGCCTGATAGCTTCTGAGTGATGACTGCATCTTCCAGACCAGAATCACCAACTCCACTACCTATGGGGCATAAATGAGCACACTGCTCCGTGGGAACTAGAGAGAGCTGGAGGGGGGAGGGCTCCTGCTCCTAAGCAGCAATTCATCTCCCAACAATTGCTGCCCTTGTGGGACTATTGGCCCAAGGTTACCAGATATTCTGATTTTCAAAGAGAAGATGGAAAAGCCTGATTCCTTCCATTTCTCTAAGTTGTCAACAAGATAATATTTTTAAACAAATTCTGCTTCACATCCAATTCAGCCAACCTATAAACCAAATCTACTATGGAATATACTACTTCCCAGTGATACCTTTGTCAGAGCCCTCCTTTCTGAAAGGGAATTTGCTGTAATTTGTAATCACTATTAGTAATAAAAAGCAAACACAGAAAGGTTTGCATTTATTCATTTTAAATGCTCCCTATATCATCAATGGTACTGGTGCAACTGGAAAATCCTGTAACATTAGGTTTAACACAGAGTACAATCAACTCATTTTTATGCCAGGCCCTTTTAAGCAGATCTTTGTGTTCCATAGGCTTCTAACATATTTTTTACAGCTCTAATTCTCTTCCACTGTCCTACATTAATCAAAGCTGTAACCCCTGTTGTCTTTGTACTATGGAATCAGAATGTGCCCCTGGCGAGGAATGGGGGAAAAGTCAACAGGAATTAAATTTCAGTGCAACTGTTTACTCAACTGTGGCCTGCAGTTATTGAAATTTTATCCGTGGTTTTGTGTGACTACTGCAGTAATGAATTCAGCATGGCTGTGATTTTCTCACTGCTGGTATTCTCACTTCAAGTAAAAACCTGTAGCATAAAAATGACAAAAACAACCAAAGTCCATCGCCTCCAAACTGTTTAATTGCTGCAGTGTCATCTGCGAGAAAACTGGTAACTTTAGTCTTGTAACACATTTTCATCCCTGCACTTTTTCTTATTTCAGCCATGGATTTCCTGTTTCTCCTACAACCTGTTAAGAACCTCATCATATACTTTGGGGAGTCAAAGAGCTGTCAATATTTTATTTTAAAAACCCCCAAAAGACTTGCCAACCATAGTAAGTGGGATTTCAGCCACAATGCCAAACCTAGCTGCTTTTTTTCTTCTCAGAACATATCAATGGCAAACAAAAATAAAATTGCCATAAAATATTTTAAAATAGCTCAAAGTATAATCAAAATCAACTTCATGAACTTTAAATCAATAACTCAAACAAATTTTCAAAAGTGGTCACAGTTAAGGTAAGGACAGAAGACATGGATAAATAATTTCGCGACTGATAATTTTGTTTGTTTATTTGGTACTGGGGATCGAACTCAGGACCTTGTGCTTGCAAGGCAGGTGGCGGAACCACTAAGCTAAATCCCCAGCCGCCGACTGATAATTTTTAAAGAAGATACTACTGAAATGCACTTTTTAAGCCTTATTTTGTGTAGTCAATTTACTATTGGTGTTACTGTTCACACTATCTTGAGTCAGGAGCCCCACCTCAACAGCTCCATAAAGAAACAGTTGATCTTGACCTCTGTCTAGTAAGGGCACAGAAAATGGTGCTCTAAAATACCAACTATTATTCTCAATACAACCATAAAGAGCCGAGGATCTCACATAAACGTATGTTAGCACAAATACCTTTCTACCATTTACTGCTGGGTTTCCTTAACAACCTCACTGGCTAGAATGTGGCCATTTGTGTTAACTTAAATGCATGAAATTAATACACAACAAACATGGAGACCCCAGCTGATGCGAGCCTGAGGCACAGGCACAAACAGTTGGGGCTGCCAAAGAGAGATCAAATCACTCACAGGAAGCCCTCTGAATCAGATTTGGCTTGCCAGTTAGTTTCCCTTTTTTCCTCTTTGTTGTGTTTTTTTCCCCAAAATGTTACACAGTCCCATCTCATGTTGGTTCCATGAACTTGTAATGGGCTCACAATCTAATGACTCCTTAATATTAAAAAAAAACTCTTAGCAAAGATAATATAAAACATGCTTCAGAAGCTGTCAAAAGTTCCCTCGCTCACTCTCTCTCTCTCTCTTACACAAGAAGGGGTTTCCTTATCTTTTCTGGTTCACAGTCCAAGAAAATGGTTTGAGAAAAGATTTGCAATAACTTCCATGTCTTTCGGAAAGGCCCAGAGATACATCATTCCCCCACCTCCCCGATTCCAAATGACACCCTAATTAAGAACGAAATAAATAAATTTAGGACAAGAAAGGGGCAACAACCATCCATTATCATTAACAAAAACTAGTGATATTTTCTGGTCCCAACAGAGGTTGGGAAACCAAAGGTGGTCTTCAATGAAATGCTGTTTATATTTGAATTTTCACCAACACTTTGCCAACATAACACTGTGTGTTGGGTCACCTTTACCATTCAAAAATGTCTTAGCACTCACTCACAGGTACCTATTTGCATACCTGCACAAAGGGTGACAGGGATGAGTATGTCCCAACTTCTGTGCACTTTGAGGAAGGCACCAATAGGAGGTAATAAATACATCAGTAAGACTTAGGCACATACCATCTCCCACATGGACACAAGAAACTATGTAAATACCCAAAATCCCTAAATAGAGAGGGGTCCTGGGATGCAATCTCCTACATTGTTACCTATGTCAAAAAGAGCCCCACATGCTATTTAACCAATTCTGCTTGTATTTGTTTCTACTCTCCTTATTCATTGATTTGTTTTCTCTCTTACATCTTTTCTGTCAGGTTGGGGTTTTTTTGTTCTGTTTTTTTTTCTTTGGTACCTGGGATTGAACTTGGGTCCTTGTGCTTGAGGAGCAGGGGGCGGAACCACTGAGCTAAATCCCCAGCCTCTCTTCTTATATCTTTTATTTCTCACTTTTATTCTTCATCTCTTGTTTCTTTCTTCATAGGGCTACTTAAGCCTAGTTTTAAAAATTATTGTTTGTCTCTGTTAAACAGTCATGTTTGGAGTCACTTCTCCAAAGAATAATTTTATCAAAACAGTTAAAGCAGCCTGGACTGACCCAAGGCCACTCAACCCTTAAGTCTCCACAACCACTCAGCAGAAAGGAACCCTCAGACTCACAACTCACAATCAATGTCTGAAGCCAGCCAGTGGGATCACAGTGAACTGGTGCTAAAAGATGCTGCCTTAGACAGACCGGAGAGCACGAAACAGAGGCAGTGATCAAGAGCACACCCAAGCGGTAAAACGTGCCCCCACCACCTTGGATGCCCAAGCCCCTACCTGCTGCTGCTGGGCGTGGGCGAGGTCAGCAGCGCCTAGCTCCACCGCCGGCGCCTCCCCGTTGGACCGTCCCTCCCGGAGCGCGCTGCACTCTAGCAAGTGGTTGCTGCCGCTGGACCCATTCTGGATGGCTGACCCGTTACTTTTTGTCTCAGTCCCAGATTCCTGCATCATGACTCAAAAACCTGATGGAAGGATTTTTAGGAGGGGGAGAAGGAAGAAGAGAAAAAAAACAGCTGTTAAAACAGTTGTTCTACATAAGGGGAAAGGATTCTGCTTTAAATGTTGCCAAACTCTGTAAACAGTTGTCATTTTCTTTCACTCAATTTATCCCTCATTAGTGAACTGGTCCGTTAGTGTAGGAGTATCGAACTGTCAGGCTCAATTCAAGTTGCAGTGCTGTTTCAAATATATTATCTTTCCCCCCCTAGGAAAAATAAATATATTCAGGTGAGCCTAGAATTTAGGATTAAATTTCTCTGATGGTATCTGGATGCTTGGCTCAGAAACATGAAGTCATCCTGTTGAGCATATTAGGAGTAACACTGAATGTTAATTTACTCCATGGTGATGCTACACTCTTACAGAAAGAATATTCTCCAGCTTTAGTCTATATCAAGGCATGGCATGCATTACCAAGGAGGCCCCTTGAGGTAATTTGTGCCCCAAAACCTCAAGGTCACAAACCAAAAGCATTTTAGGGATATGTTCTCCTTGGAATCACGCAGGCACTGAAACACTTCAAAACTGGTTATTCTAGTAAGATAGGCCACTTCTAGAAAAGGGGGTTCCAATTTTCAGAAGCCAAATAAATTCAGACTATGATCCTTGGTTTACAGTTAACTCAGATTCAGATGTGTCTTGGGGTAAATTACTGATCTATAGTTTGGTTTAAGGTCTGAAAATGCTGGGTGGGACTTATAACTAATTTTGTAGAAAAATCTTATCTAGGTAGATCTAAGAAAAGGTACAAATTTTAAAGTACTGAATGCCTCCTAGAAAAAATACATAGTAAAAAAAGGAATCATTAGAGATCAACTATGTTTCTTTCTTTTTGTTAGTCTCTAGGCACAAACCATTATCCCACAGAGCCATTTTAACTATCGGATCAATAAAGGTGTGCAAGTATCCTATGACAAAAGACAGATAATATTTGCTAGTATCGCCTGAGAGATGAATGACACCACTGTGTTACTGAGGTCTGTCCACACTACAGATGATTTATGTATATTCGCTAATTTCACTCTGATAACAATTTATATGCCCAGTTTGCAGATGAGAAAATTTGAGGCTTTATGAGAATGTGCCTACTGTATATCACAGCTAGTAATAGCAGGATCAAGATTTAAACAACTTGGCTCTGATCTCAAGCTTTAAACCACAGAGTGTTTTCATATGATTGAAGTGCAGTGGAAGCAAAAACTTGGAGTGGAGGGTCCATACTCCAAAGTTACAGGCTAGGTCTTGATAAGGAAAAACAAAAGTCACTAACTGAAGCTGCCGGCACAAATATCGAAACTGAGAAATGCTTGAATAATTAAGACTTCAATATGAAATGCCAACCTCAGATAATAAAGCGGAAAACTTTTCATGCAAATTTGTTCTGATCATAGATGGACATTTGTTTAATCCATGCTACGTATCCTTCCCCCTGCAAGAACTATGTAACAAGAGGGAAATGGAACCTTTCTGGACATCTTCAAAGGAGGAGGTTGTCTCTCTGTTAAATATGTAAGTCTATTTTCTGCAGCCATGCATAAAACCCAAATGGAAGAATTAAAAGATTTTGTATCTTGATTTCTTTTCAGTGCATTGTATGATACAACCTGATGACATTTTGCAAAACCATACAACATTTTTCTTAAAGTTAATCCAATCCAAAGTGGATCAAGAATGACATTTTTTGTTAACAGGTGAGTAACATAGCCAGAAACAACAGCTGATACACTCTCATCTCTTTGGATCAGACTTTCCAGTAATTACTGGCCTTTAAAAACTGTATTCATATCTTTACGGCTCAGAGTAAAGACTCTATTAAAAAAACCAATACAAACCTTCCCTCAGAAATAAGTCAGGCAATAAGAGTACCATGTTCATCTCCAACAAAGGAATCAATTTATGAAACCTACGTCTATCTGTTTCTCCTCCACACAATTGCCTATTTATAGAGAAGCTAAGAGAAAGAGTCAGCATTTGGGTATTTACAGAGGAGAATAGTTGCCTTGGTTAGCAAGGAAACCCATTAGGATATACCACAAGCATGCCTACTCTGGAAGCCTGTATATATCACTGACTGGACCCTCAAAATTCTACACCACACATATATGGAGCACATACAGCTATATATTCAGTCCTAGCGAACAGGGCTGCAGATATAATGCTGCCTTCAACCGTGTGACATCGGGATCTCAGACCTCAGAGCAGGTGTCTAAGAGAGTAGCCCTGCTTTTATTTCCTTGGTTTGACACCGGCCCTGCCAGTGGAGTAAGAACAATCTCCAATACACAATTTGATGAGAAGGCTCTGTTTTTGCTCCTTGCAGTTCCAAAGAAGACTGCCAAGTCCTCCAGTACAAGTTTTCAGGCATGGGGCCAAGCTGCTTGGCTTGTGAATCAGGTTTGTGAGAGTGCAGGCTTGGGGACCAAAATTGCATAAAGGATTATTTTGGTCTAAGGATGTCCTTAATTAGTCAAGTGCTAACAGTAGTATGTAGGTTGGGAGATTTAAAATTTTCCCATAATCTCCCATACCAATCAGGGGAAGATGGTGTTTTGAAAAGCATATGTGAAGAATTAGGAGTGTCAATGTCTAAGAACATTCCTAACAGTATCTGGGCTAGCAGTATTTCTATTGAACATGTCCCAAGCCATTTAATAAACCTTTATAACTATATTGCATCTTACAAACAGCAAAGTCATCTTATGTACTTCTCAAACTCCTAATGAGTCTATATGACAGAGATAAGTCTGGTAAATGTTTTATCCATTTTGCAGAAAAGAAATCAGAATCTCAATCAATGAAGGGGTAGATATAGCCACAACTATACCCCATTTCAGACATGAACCTGGTTCATTCGTTAAATGATTGAAATCGTTCCAGTTCACAAAGCCCTTTGGTAAGATAGTAAGTAAATGAGCAAAGAGAAAACTAAATTCCAGAGGAGACTACAATGAGGATGGCAGGTGGGGGGAGGACAGCATTAAAATACAGGGAGGAAAAGTGTTAGCACTCTTCAGCAAACAACTGTATCTATCTTTTTCTATTGCATCGTACATTGTGAAAGTCAACTGAGAATAACTCAATGGCTGGAAAAAGCATCCATCTACTCTATCATGGAACATTATACACTTTTCTTAGAGGAAGGTTGTCCTAGGAATCCAGTTTTTATAGCCTTCACTTCCCTCTGGACACCCCATTACCAAAAAACTCCCCTGCTCCATGACAAAGTAAAGATAAGTGCCTGAACAGGAAGGACACACCATGCCCACTAACAGGTCCTTTCTCCAGAAACTAACCCCAACACTCCTCTGCCTTCCTCTATGGCTTCTCCAAATGAGTGGAGACTAATGAAATTACACAATCTAAGTACAATCCCAACAAAGGCTGATGGTACAATTACCCAGATTTCCAAAGGCCTAGGAAACCAAAATGGCCCACTTCTCATCTGGCTTGGAAACTACAGGGCTACAGGTTTCGAAAGATCGATTTTGTGGCTACAGGGACTGGCAGAAAAGGCTAAGAATGGAGTTTAGCATGCTTATTTATTGTTGTTACCAACAGAGCTGCTCCCTGGAAGTATTCTGGAAAATTCATAATGTCCAGGCCAATATATTTATAGTAAATTAAAGCAGTGCTTTATTATTATGATTATTTCCTTGGTTACAGTGTTGATGCTGAAAATTTAGGGAAAATAAAGCCCTTGTTATCATGCTTGTGAAAGATTTTAAGCTAACAAAAAGTTCAGTCTTGATTCCAGGGCAGTTAATTAAGGTTGACCAAGTCAGGCAGAAGTAAATTAACTTGGCTGATCAATTATTTATATGAAGCAGAATAAATGCCCTTAAAGAACTTGGTCTGTTCATGAAAGGATGTGTAAATTAAACTAAACATAGTTTTGTAAAATATGTTTCTACTTCTATGGAGAGAACAGAAGAAAACTTAATGGTAAAATCACTTTTAGGAAAATGATTAGAGCAATTGCACGATCCTCCTCTCATCCAAAAGGGAAAATGCTTTCTCACTCTTTTCCATATGCAAAGAAAGAAGGAAAATGGCATGCAATTTTGAAAAGATAAAGAGAAGCTTACAAGAAGGAAGGAAAAGAGAGAGGGAGGAAGGGAGGGAGGGAGGAAGGGAGGGAGGGAAGGAAACAGGAGGAGAGGGGACAGGGTGAGAGGGAGGGAGGGAGGGAAGACAGGCCCAAAATAGAAAGACTATATGAGTTTTATTATTTTAGAAACAGTAAACATAAAGCTCTTTCTTTATCTTAAGCTAATTCCATGCACTCTGTAGAGTGGAAAAGCATAAGGGTGGGAGTCTTGGCTGGCTTTAGTTCAAAGAGAAGGCATTTTTTTTTTTTTTGGTACCGGGGATCGAACTCGGGTCCTTGCGCTTGCGCAGCAGGCAGCAAAAACACTGAGCTAAATCCCTAGCCCGAGAAGGCACTTTTAAAATCACTCACGGTACACAAAGAGTCAAAACTCTCATTGAATATATTTCAGGAAAATATATATTTCAGCAAAAAAGAAGATGGACCCGTCTATACTAAGATACAATGCATAAACTTATTTCTATGCCTCGTCCAACAAATGCACTGGCTCCCCCAACATGGGTAAGGGGTTTACAGGGCAACCTGAGACACACACAGGAGGTGTAAGGAGGGAGATGAGGCTACAGAGGGTTCCCTGGGTACACAAATGGTGGGACAGCCTGGGAAAGTAAAACCAGTCATTTGCTCTCATGACTTACACGGGTGTTACTTTCATCTGGAAGAGAGGGAATCCAACAACAGAAAACACCTCAGGTGAAAGTCAGAGACCTTCAGAGGACTGCAGCAGGGGAGAAATCACCCTGGCATGAGACCCAAGCTTGCTTTTCAACTGACAGGGCACTGCTGGAACAGGGGCAGGAAGGGAAGCCAGTGCTGGTGAAAAGGAATCCAAAGTGATGGCATGGTTTGGTTTGGGGCAGATAAGGAGAGAGCAGGATGGTGGTGCTCACTGGCCACAAGATGCAAAGCTCTGTCTCAAGCAGGGCTGCAGCAAATTATCACGGGGCGAGGGCAGGGGGGCACAACACACAAGAGACACATGCACAACAGTCAAACTATTTTAACATCTGAGTTCCATAAATTGTGACTGAACCCCCTTCAGACAACACCTTTTGCCTCCCACTGCTCCACTGTCCCTACTTCAAGTGAAGACTACCAAAGAGTCAAGAGTAGGAAAAAAGTCAGGATGCTGTGTTAGGAAGGCACCATCTTCCAATACCAAATTTTCATAATTATAACAGAAAGGCGTAAATTTTCTAATGCATGGCAGTTCAAAAAGTAATCAAGGGAATAAGCCGGAGGGCTATTTTAATGTATGCAAAGCTAGTGACCCACAGTAAATGGGAGGTAAGCTACAATGAATGCAAAGCAATGCACAAATACTAAAGTCTTGGTCTGATGAGGGACGGCTAAAATTAACACCCAATTAATTTCCGAATTGACAAACAAATGAAACCCATAAATCTACTTTCTCATTAATTTTCTTGTGGTATAATTTAAAGCAGTAATATGAGGGCAAAAACTGAGCATTATCCATCATAAATATCAAAAAGATAGCACTGTAACACCATAAATTATGCATATTACCTGTTGTTAAAAATGATTTATGCATTATCAACTTCATCATGCACTATAGATGTCTAGATCTATCTTTTAAAAATCTGGAAATTCATTCAACACTTAGGTAGAAAAAGTTCAAGAACAGTGGAACTGTCAGATGCACATTTTAAAAAATCAAAACAGGGACCAGGGATTTAGCTCAGTGGCACCACACCTGTCTTGCAAGTGCAAGGTCCTGAGTTCGATCCCTGGTACCAAAAAAAATCAAAGTAAGTGTGGGTATGTACCTAGTCATAGAGGGCATTGGGGCAAAGTTAGAATAATCTCAGGTTTTGGGTGAGCAGAAGGTAAGGTCCTGGAAGTGACAGGCTAAGTCTCCAGGGGAAAGAGAAACAAATCTGTCCTAGGCACAAGCCTCCTAGAAAGCAGAGCAGAGCATCCTGGTCCCTGTTCCTTTTAAGGAGTGGCTCATCTCTCCAGCCCCCTGGAATATAGGGTTCAAGCAGGGACACAAGGAATGTATCTCAGATGGCAGTAGGAAGCATCCACAACTTTGGGGGCCAAGGGCAGTAAAGCATCCTAGTTAAAGTTGGGAAAATTGTGCTTAGTTTCAATTTGATATGCTGCTTCTTTTGCCTTCAGCATTCAAAAGAAGAAATAGAAAGTGTGCTTAGCAGTTCAAGCACAAATATTTTATACTATGAATTAAATGAAAAAAAGGCATTCAGATTAAAAATTTCCTCTTCTACCCGTCTACCTCCATTTGTTTAACAATTATAAATGAAAACAAATACTTTATCTCCAACTTCATTTTTTTTGGGGGGGGGGTACCGGGGATGGAACTCGGGTCCTTGCGCTTGCAATATCCAACTTCGTTTTTAGATATGCCTTATATACAGCAGAAATTTAATGAAAAAATTGCAGTTGTTATTTAAACGATTAAGTGAGAGAAGAATCCAGGTCTAATGTCATGATCAAATGAGATCAAGGGCTTGTGCTAGTCACCAACTTTATATTCCTATTTTTTAGATATTCTACTTCCTATAATTCTTTGGAATGTGTAATCGTTATATGATCTAAAATTCACAAAGTAACTTAATCATGATTAAGTCTTAAGAAGTAGAATCATCTCAGTTTTTGAAAATGTAAGATAATTAACCAGAGAAAACCTTACCCAAACCCATCGTGGTGGGCATTTAATTCACACAAGGACAATTTAAAGGGACTGGAAATGGTAGAAAACAGGATGTTTAATTTCCCCTGTAATTTATGACGTAGAATAGAGTTGGCAGAATAGAGCAGTAACAAAATAATATTGTTAAACAAAAGCTATGGCTTCCCTTCTTCACCAAGTATGAAAAGAAGAGACTTCATATTTGGAAAAAAAGGATTTCTGAATCTCCATGCCATGGTAGCACCACTGTTGAAAGCTACTGTAAGTGTCTGCCATGAAAAATCTGTCTTAAGCTTCTTTGACACTCTTATCTTTATAAGGCACTGATGAGTGAAGGTAGTAAGTTGCCCCCCTTCTGATACTGCAGATGTCTAACATATTATTCAGGCTTTCAACTCTGGTTGGATTGTTCCTTTTTCTCCCAGCAGACAAGAGTTAATGTGCTGTGATCACAGTAACTGAGGGCAAACTATGGAAGGAGGAAGGAATGGTGCTGGGAAACAGAAGGACAAAGGCAAATGCGTTTCCACTCGCTTGCAAGCACAAAAATCCAGAAGAGCTCACAGACCCTTAAGAGCTGTGCCTGTCCAGTGCAGACCATGTGGGTCACCCCAAAGAAGCCTCTGAAGGTCAGGTGTTCTGGAAAGCTTACATAAAATGCGTGTCCACCCAACAAAACAGATTTGAAGTTTGAGAAACTTGACAGAGCCACCCAAACTTTCATCACTTGAATAATCAAACAGCCAAACTCTCATAAATAGGCTGGTAGAATAAAGTGAGCAACAACCAGTTCAGAGGATTTTTTTCATTTCCATATTTCATATAATTTAATGTACACAAGGCCAGGTTCATAACATTACTTAATGAGCAGCGTGTTCGATGACACACTTCACGTACCTCCGGCTTCACCTCCAGCCCCTAACCGCTCTAGTGGCCAAAGCGAACAATACGTTCATAGCATCATGGCAACTTAGTGAATGAGGCCATCAGAATTCTGTTGCCTGGACTTCTCTGCTATGTGAAAGGGATAATTATTTAATTTTATCCTTCAAAAACTTCAATATACACCTGTATATATCCACCCCCTGCCGAGGTGCTCTCATAGATAGATAGCAAGCCTTCTCTGAAATGAAAGACCACCATTCACCTCAGAGGTCAGAGCCCCGGCCTCCACCCTCACCCACTCAGCCCTGTCTCTCATTTAGAGCAAGCTCTAGGAGGCCATGCCTAGTTTGGAAACATAAGGCAAACTCCGAAACACCAACAAACAATAATCTAAGAAACAAAAACCAAAAACAAAGCTGACATGAGCTGAATTTTCTCTGCTGTTCACAAAACACAACAAAGGACAGGCTAATGTTCAAGTCTTATCTACCAAGGTCTGCAATGTCCAACAGTCAAAAGCCTCTCTCTCTCTCTCTCTCTCTCTCTCTCTCTCTCTCTCTCTCTCTCTCAGACACCAACCCAAATAAAAAGTCTTATTGCTTGCTTTACTTAACAGGGGGCATAAACATTATAAAATTAATAAGGTAAGAGTTTCACGGTAAAAACAGTGGTAATTTAAAAATATATATATTGTACATAAAGTATACAGTTAAATGTCAAGTCAGGAAGATCTGTTCGGAACACATCAAACTAAAAGTTAACCTTCCTTTCTCAAACCTGACAGAGGGTATGTACATGAACTAGAATCAACCCAAGCCCAAAGGACAACACAGAAGACACACACATAATACAAAAACCATGTACCTTTCAACAGTGCTTGCCTTGGTCATAGTACCAGAGTATACCTTCACCTTCTACTTTCTTTGTGCCACAAAGAATTTTCGAGCCATCTGATGCTCTGTTACTGAGCTAGTGGCCTTTCAGGAGAGCTCTCTCTCCCTTCTGAAAAGAGCAAACAACTGCATAGATATCATTACACTAAGGAAATCTCTTAGAAAAACCAAACAACTTGCTAATCTCTCCAGACCCTTCAACCAAGCAAAAGATAAGAAAAGCAAACCTAAGTCTGTTTCAGCCACATTCCAGGGACAAGTTCCCTTTTTTCTTTATCAAAATTCTAGCATTTAAAGTTTTTTTTTCCATGTGTGGTATATTTTCTTTGAAACAGACCTTACAGGATAAACTGCAGCTCACACCCGCAAACAAAGCAATATTTGTTTAATAACTATTGCTGCCATGGGTACAGTAAACAAGGGGCCCAGCATTTGTGTTTATGAACAAACACATCATCTTACAAGAGCAATTTAACATTAACCAGGTGGAATAATCAACAGATTTCATAGGTGACACCAGGGGCAGGGCTAACGTAAACAGAACTAGGGAGGAGAAAGGGGCCACTCTCCTAGAATCAAGGTCGAGGTAAATGCATTGCAGAGTAAACAGCTGGGAAGAAGGCAAGATAAACAAACAGTCATTCTTCTGACATTTAGAGAGGCAGAAAGGTTGGAAGTTACATAGATCAGCTGCTGACCACCATGAAATCAAACCAGTTGGAGACCAAGCCTGCTTGTTTGCACAATGCCATGTTTGCTTATAAACAACAATTTGCTGTTACCAACCTCGAATTACTCATCATCATAGAAGCCAGGGCTAGGGAATCAAGGGAAATCCAGTTAACTCTTTAGTGGTGACATTACTCAGAAATTAAAAAAAAAAAAAGACATGGCCCTCTACCAGAAAAAGAGGTCACCCCAAATGAGATGCATGGGACTCAGTTAGAACACTTTTATTTCCTGGTTTGCAGATAAACATAAAGCATCCACATGGTTTAAACTACTAAAGGTTGGATTTGGAAACAGCTTTAAAAGACTGTAATGCCTTCATGCTTGAGTAACTCTGCATTCATTTCCTAGGCTCGTCTTCTTTTATCAATGAAATAGATGGGTCAAACACAGATTCGGATCTTGAATGTTTCATCCAGAAAGAAAACCCTGATGCTGCTTCCTCCCCATACACTAAGCTTCTGTTCCAAGATGCCTGTAAGCCCACAGGGCCCGCAAACAAATAGATTTGTAGCATTCTTAACCACTCTGCACAAATCAAACCATGTCAGGTTATGATTCTGTCCATAAAAACACTTACATAAATAATCAGTTGATGTTACACACAACCACTCAGGACTTCATTTTGTCAGCTTCACATCGAAGAAATCATAGCTCTTCAAAGGCCAGGGTGAGTAAATTCAAAAATGTTAAGAATTATTTCATCTTTAAAATTTTGCTTTATGTGTATACCAACTTCTGAAGGAGTTTATGGTGTGTGGTAAGAGTTACCATGCCATATCAGAGACACTGCAGTTAGAGATACAATCTGCAATGAAAGCACTAGTTCAAACCTATTTTGCAGCTACTTTAACATTTTTAAACAACTTAGTTTTGATATGTGTGAATAACATCCTTATATTACTTAAAATCTAGGAAGCAAAACATGCTGAAAAACTACTTGATAATGTATCTAAAACATGCTTATAATCAGTTAAGTTTTTTAAATTCTACATTATATCAGTGCAAAGGACAGCAAAATGTTGTCTGTTGGACATCCAAAGCAAAATCTGAAAATGAGAAAATGAAATTAAAAAAAAAAAGATGCACCTCACAGAGTTCTGGCAATTACATTATTATTATTTTTTTTTATTTATTTATTTATTTATTTTGGTACCGGGGATTGAACTCGGGACCTTGCACTTTTGAGGCAGGTGCCTGGAACCACTGAGCTAAATCCCTGGCCCCGGCAATTACATTATTAACAATCATTGTACTGAAGTTTTTATTTCTGCCTAAAAAAGATAACAAAAATTTTGGTCCCCGTCCTCTGCTCTCATCTCTTCACCAGTTCCACTATAAAATTCTCAACCTTCCCTCACTGCTTTTGTTTGCATCTCCTGCTTCAAGGATCTAACTTTTGTTCTGCAAACCTAAAGTCACAAAGGAACTCCAGTGTTTTCTCGAGTGTTTTTGTTTGGTTGTGCTGTGGTCTGTTTCCAAAGTCTTTCTCTGCTGACAGTCTCTTTCTCCAAATCAACACAAGCCCTATGGGCCCCCTGCATTGCCTGGGAAGACATTTTCCCCTGAGCATTCAGTGCCCTAGCAGCAGGGAACGTCTAAGGTCTGTGGACCTGTTCACAACAATGGACACTGCAAAGGGACAGAGAACTCTACTCTGCCCCAGAAACTCTCTGGGGCTGGAGCTGCTCTACTGCCCTGGAGAAAGAAAAGCAGCCTTACACCATCGTGTGATGATGCAAGTCTGGCTGCTAGAACAACTAACAGAGAAAATCTTCCTCAAATGCTTCAAGAACAGAACGTTCTCAAATTCCACCCTCACTACCCGATGTATGTGGTCAGGATGACTAGGAGGCAAACAGAAGCTCAGCGCCTTACCCCACGTCCCCTTGAACACTGTAGAGACAAAAGAATGAAGAAGTTAAACAGAATGCTGTGCTCCCCCTCCTGTCCTGTCCTCCTTGAGAATGCTCATTACTCACTAACTGCCCTTCAACACTTTTCCCTCCTTCTCCTGAGCTTTGCTTTTATTTTCTTTCCCCAAGCCTGGATAGCTAGAATACTGGTAACACATTACAAACATAGCTTATAGTTCTAAATGCTAATCCAAAGAGTTGTGGCCATTTCCCTTGATAGAGACAAATAACTGAGACCCAAAATGTGCTGTTTTGTTTTGTTTTCCCAATACTGGGGATTGAACTCACTCAAGGCCTTTGCACTGAACTATATCCCCAGCTCTTTTTTATTTTTAATTGAGATAGGTCTCACTAAGTTGTTCCGGCTGAGCTCAAACATACAATCCTCCTGCCCTAGCCTCCCAGAGTGCTAGGATTACAGACATGCACTACCACGCCTGTCCTGGAGTTTAAGTGCAAAGTGAAACCATTCTCCAAAGGGCTCCTCTGGGTTTGTGAGTCTACCCCGAAAACATTAACTGCCTTCCTGCCTCTTCTCCAGCACTGGTGAGAAACTTGTCCCAAATTACTTCACGTTTTACTTTCAAGTGCCATTGTATTCCCTATGGACCCCAAATTTAAAAACAATGTTCATTAAGAAGTTCTTTATCAAACCTATCCAATCACCTATTTTAAAAGCTGGGAAAATTCAGGAATGTCCAACCAGCACCCCATTGGCCATCTGCCCTCTTAGATTTTAAAAAAGGAAGTTTTGTTATACATTTATATTAACTATATTATACATTTTATATAAATCCAAGGTAATTCCTCTTCATTCAATGAGGCCCAGAAAGCCAAAATGTTGGGCATCCATGCTGGAAAGAGTCCCAAGAAAGCTCAAGATTAGAAAGTAAGTTTGGTTCTTTTCACAGCTTCATTCTGGGATTAAGAAAAAAATCTTATAAATTCTGAGATTCTCAGAGAGTTCTGTCAGCTGAGTGGACATTTGGGCCTGTTTCCCAGGCCAAACATTCACCTCTACTTTGATCTTCATCATTTTTGCCATTTCCACATACCCACCATATGTCATTTTAAAAAATGGTTCACATTTGATAAACAAATAAATCTTCCTTCAGAGGAAATTTTTATCACTTCTTCAAATGGAAAGCCAGTATGTAGCCCACTGTAGAAGAGAAAGACTTCGTAATACATGTAATAAAAGCCAACCAATGTCACTAAAGTCAACCTGGACTGCACTGTCCCCAGAGGCTGAGTGGGAGCTATGTTCTTTCTTTGTTAAATAATGAGCTTACAACTGGACGAACAGATTAAAGATACTAGTACCAAATTGAGACTTTCTCCTTGGTTTTATCAGAAGGATTAAAAAAGATTTGAAAACGGAATTGCTTCAATATCAAACCACAATAATGAGAATTGGTGAATGATTTATGAACTGCCTAGAAATCCTCTCCAGCCCACCAGTGAGTAGTCCAAGTCTTAAGTATCAGGGGAGTGGAGCCAGAGAGACTTAGGGGACCCACATGAGGATCCAGGCTGAAAGCTGAACTCTTAAACGCTGTCTTCCTAACAATACAATCACAAAGCGCACACTGAGGGCCTACTGGGTACAGTTACATTGCTAGACAAATAATCGACCACGGAGTCAGATTCTCTGCTCTTGCCCCCAAAACAAATAGGGCTCCTGGCCATGGGTATAGGGATTATAGAAGATACCCTAAAAAAAAATCAAAGAGCTCCACCTGTGAGCCTCTCTTCAGACTCCACCAAAGGACTGGTACAGCAGCCAGTTCAGCATTGCTACCTCTCCACAACCCAAATTTATTCAGTACCAAGTACCTAATATATGGTAAAAACTATAAGCATATCATTCAAATGCTTTATTGGTCAAAAAGATAAGATGCTTTTATTAGTCCAACCTTTTTTGTAATGGAGTGCCACTGATGACCCAGCATTAGCCTCATTCCCTGCTATTAATCACACTTGTAAGAGCTCATTTTGCCTTAAAATCTTAAGAAATTGCTATAATTTAAAGACATGGTGTCTACATAATGGGAAATGCTTCACAGATTGTATCACTTCATAAAATACAGTATTTTTATGGGAACAACGACTATAATGCCAACATATTACAAAATGAAAGAATCACATATATATGAATGAAAAACAAAATCATATATGTGTGTGTGTATGAAAGAAAAGCAAAATGTAAGCTCTCTTTTGTAATCGGGCTTCCCACATCTGTATGCTTTAACCACTATCTTTTGGAAAACCATTAATCCAAAGATATAGTCACATAATTTACATAGATTAAGAAAAAAACTACTCCCAAACAAATGAAAAATAAAAATGAAAAGGCGAAACTAAAAGATAGAAAGATGCAAAAACACATGGTGTGCTTTAAGAAATTACATCGGTAGTATGTTCCTCATTCATCATCTATAGTTCCTGTGCCTTGTACATCATGTGAAGAGAACTAAGGCAATCTGTTCAATATGTGACTTCAGGACAAACTACAGGTATCTGCCAATTTATTTTCAGTAAGATTTCAATAATATAATGATGTCCTTAACTTGTAAGTCCTCCTCTCATTAAACCACCTTCATAACTGTTTAAACACGGCTGAATACCAGGGAGGAAAGCATCTGAAAGAGTTCTACAAAATACAAAGCTAAAATCTTTTTGAAAGTGCCTTTTAATTTTTACTACTCCTCCGAATGCAACATACATGTGTATATATTCAAATCTTAAGTACACACAGAGATGATGATACACTGTTCTGTGATGAATGAAAGGCAGGCTCCAATCAGGAACAAAGATGAAGATATTCGGTATGGATGGCTGGGACAAACAGAGAATGAACCAGCCTGAAAGTCAAGTACCCAGACAGCCAGTCCTGCAGTTGTTGAGGACTGAACTCAGATTCTATGAAACACCCAGAGGTTGGTGACAAGTATAGGTGGGGCTGGAGCCAAGGAATCAGCCTGCTCAGTGATAAGCAATGGGAGCTCTGTTGGAGGGGCCCCTTCTCCCAGAGATACGCTCTTCCCAAGGTATTGCATGGTCAAGATAAGCACCTAGACCTTGGATCCTCCACTGGGACTAGTGAAAAAGCCAACATCTGGTCCTCCTCCCCGAGAGAGAGCCATAAGGAAGTGCAGAGCTTCCTTAGGAAGGTGGAAATCTTTCAGCAAGCCACCTTCAGCACACTGCCACAGGCACACCAAGAAGGCCAGAGCCTGATGTATCCAATAGCAGGTCCCTGTGGCACGTTCCCTCGCGCAGCACAGCACTATGGGTGCAAGGGGTCTGTCTCAGGACATCAGAGTCCAGATACAGCCCCACGGGCCTCTACCAGAAAAGAAAAGTTACCACTTTTCACATCGAAACTGCGTGCGTACAGGCACAAATACCGTTCTGTGAAAGCAGCAGAAGCATCACCTGGAGCTTGTTGGAAACGCCCATTCTCAGTCCTCAGACCTGCAGAAGGAGAATCTGTGCTTTAACTAGACCTCCCCAGTGATTCATGTGCACACAGGAATTTGAGAAGCGAAGTGTTGGGCAAGGGGAGTGGACCTACTTGGGTTTGACTCCTGACTACCGATTTTAAATTTTCAACAACCTCCCAAACATCTCATCCTGTCAATTCCTCGCCTCCAAAATTCATACGGCATCTGGGTTCACTCTTCCTTCTAAGCAATATTTACTTTGTCTCTCTATGTGCCAGACCCTACACTAAGTGTTGGGGCAACAATGGGGAACAAAAATCAATACAGTCCCATCAACACGGAAGGGACTATCTAATGGGGAAGACACACATTAATCAATTAGCCATACACATAAGTGGAGCCTAGAACAGTGATAAATGCTACTGTGAAAAATGCACAGCACTCTGGGAGCACACAGAGATAATATATGTAAAGTGCCTTGCATGTAGTAGGTGCTCAATAAATCACAGTGATTATTGGCCCATAAAACCCAGCTCTTTGGGACACCACTAAGAAATTTTCAAGTGTAGAACACTCTTCTCTCATACACAAAATGAACGTGAACTGCTGTTGTTGTTTTTTTAGTTAAAGTTTTAAAAATTTTCCTGCTGTCTCCCGGCTATATGAGGAATATAACATCAATAAAGTCAACATCTCTTCTAAAAGCTTAGAGAATGACATGAACTTTCAGGGTTATTGTAAAGAATTGGCTCTTGTTTACTGAGTGATAGAAGAGAAAATGCAGAGCAGGGCAGAGGGTAATCCTGGAAAACACCCTTGCTCAAAGCAGTCTTTTGATTATCATTTTAAAGCCTCAAAACCTAAAGAAAATCTTTAATTGGCTTTTCAGGGCCATTTCTCTTCTGTATAGGCAGTTTGCTGAAGTTAAGACTGTACTTGCTAATAATAGCCAGATTAGCAGCCTGTACTTTACAGTATAGATACAAGCGGTTAATTACTAGTGCATCTAACACATGTCTACATGGAGGAAAAATGGACTGAACAGAAATCCAACAGTGTTCCTGACCAAACCCCAACCACTGGCAACTCCCATCCCTGGAGGGGAGGTGACCTGAGTATGTCACACTGACCCAGAAACTGTCAGAACACCGAAATCGGGTGTGTTCACGGCTCCTTCAAACAGATGTCCAAAGCACCATGCCTTCCCTTTACTCATTTCCTACGAATTCAGCAACTTTAAATAAGAATTTACAATGTTATACAGTAGCCTGCCACGTTGAAGTTTTTGGTTCTTCTCCAAGAAGTTGGCTTCCTTCCAACAGGTAGGGAATTGTGATGGGGGAGTTGTAACCTCACTTTTATCAGAATGGCTCTTGAAAAAAGTCCAACAAGAGTTGATTTAGAATGAAAGGGAAGGCAGGTATGTTAGGTGGAAAGTGGTTGGTCTTAAGACCTTGAGATCTTAACACACAGCAGCTGTGAGATACCATCCATCACCTTGCACAATCAAGAGTCTATCTGGAGTTTAGAAGTTGATATTTTGTTGGTTGGAACAGGACAGAATAACCAGCAGCTTGATAAGCAGTAAAAAGGTAGGTTTCATTTTGGTTAATTTCCTTTGGGTTCAACTATTAAAAATACAAAGTAAGGGCCAGGGATTTGGCTCAGTGGTTCCGGTGCCTGCCTCGCAAGTGAAAAGTCCCGAGCTTGATCCCTGGTACCAAAAAAAAACAAAGTAAAAGGGAAAAGGATATACAAAAAATAGAAAATATTAAGAAAAAATCTGCCTACTAATTTTTCTACAACAACTCTCCTCAACAGTAGCCATTTCCCTTCACATACCCAGGGACATTTGGCAATGGCTGAACACATTCTTGGTTGCCATAAACTGGGAAGACTTCTAGTGTGTAGAGGTACGGGATTCTGCTAAACATTCAATAACGCACAGAACAGCCCCAACAACACAACTCACTTGCATGTGGGTCCTGTATATCCAGAGTACCACAGTTAAGAAAGAGTTCTCTAAGAATCTGTCCTGTTTTTATTATGAGATCAAAGCAGTGAGTCCTATTTCTTGTTCAATAATATATTTATGATATGCCTTAAAACTTTCATGACTTGTGAGTTTTGCTTGCATTTCTGCTTCACAAATAGGACTGCACTGAGCATCTATGATGGATCTGATGGATCTGGTTAAGCAAACTTAGGTGATAACCAAACATGAACAGGGGAAAGTCACTGCTCAGTGTCTTGGGGGGGGGGTTCAGGACCCCTCTCCACCCCAAGGATACCAAAATACTCTGGCATTCAAGTCCCTTACATACATCCTCCCAAATACTCGTAAGTCATCTCCAGATTATTGTTTTCTTTTTTGTGGTACTGGGGATTAAACCCAGGAGGCTTTGCACTGAGCTATGTCTCCAGATCTTTTAGTTTTTATTTAGACAAAGGATTTCACCACGTTGCTAAATTTCCTGTGGTTTCAAATTTGTAATCCTCCTGCTTCAGCCTCCCAGAGTGGTAGGATTACAGATGTACCTCACTATGCTTGGCTCAGCTTACATATAATGGAACCCAAAACAAATTTGTATGCATGAAATGTTTCTGAATACTTTCGATCTGTGGTGCATTGAACCTACAGATGAAACCCACACAGAGGCTAGTGGAAAGGAATGGTCTAACTTGAAAGCAAAAAAGTTAGAATTCTAACTGTCACTGAGTAGGAAAGGACTGGAACCAGAGCAGCTTTTTAGGTAGTGACATATGAAGAAAGCACCCAGGATGGGGCCAACTCAGGGACTGGCAGACAGGAGGAAGGAATGGTTCAGTCTGGAAGGTGCGAGGTCCAGTCGGCCTTGGACCCGCTTCTCTCTACTTTTCGTTCCCATGTCTTCAATGGCTCTTTTCCACATGCAGACCTCCAAAGTCTTCCTCAACTTGTGAAGGGCATATGCCAATCTTAAAATAATCTTTCCAACCTCAAGTGTTTCTTTCTATGCAGAAGGATGCCTCACTATCCCCCTTTCCTCCCCTCCCACGGGGGCCTCGGCCCACTGCAAGCTGGCTTCTGCCACTCCTCTCTGCTCAAAATACCTTCATGAGCTGGCATTGCAAAACACAACTGATGATTTTCAGTCTCCACCTTCCTTGACCTCTGGACAACACAGGACAGTGTCATTCATACTCTCTTGGCGGGGCGGGGGGGGGTGTCCTCTCTGCTGGGGCCCCAAGTTCTCCTCCTGCTTCCTGGTTCTCAGCCCACACACATCTGTGGGCTTGGTCTCTCTCCTTTAGAACATCATCCCCTTGTCTGGCTCTTCTTTCAGGGCTTCCTCTTGCCTACAGTTATGGCCTCAGCATTCTCAACCTCTCCATCAGGCATGGGCTCAACTGCTCTGGAAAGGGCTGGATAGTACACATTTTTCATTTGTACACCATCTGGTTTCTGTTCCAGTTACTTAGCTTTGCTGCTACAGATTAAATGCAGCCACAAACATTAGGTAAACAAATGGGCATGACTGTGTTTCAATAAAACTTTATTGACAGAACCACTGGTTTGGCCCCCAGGGCTGGCTGTCATTTGTTGACCCTGCTCTAAAGCACTCTCCCTGGAAGACCTTGCTTAACCTTCTCACATTTCTACTTGCACCTATAATACTTTAGCGAATCCTGAGTCATTTTCATCAACCAAAGTATCTTTCCAGAGCTACAGACCTGATTTTTACAATCGCCTGGATATTTGTACTTTGATATTCTAAAAGAAACTTACACTTTGTCTCAGACTAAAATCACCTATTCTCCATCCAAACTCTCAGCCAGTTCTGATTCCGGGATTTTCAGGGAACAGATCACATTCTAAATGAAGACTATGTGATAGTCTCCCTTCTCTTGCATTTTCCATAATCCCAGCTGCTTCCTACTTAAATAATACATGCTTCTCCATACCCTTGCCTGGGAATGTGCCCCCAACAGTTTATAACTCTGGATGTGAATTATCACACTCCTAGTCTGACAGCATGTAATCACATGACTCTCCTTACTTTAACCCCCCAAAGGATCCCTAATTGCTCAAGTCCAAAGTCCCACGGGCCTTCTCACACAAAGGCCAATGATCAAGGCCAGCTACAGAGCACCTGAAATGTGGCCAGAGTGAGTGCAAAGCTGAATTTCTAAGGCATGTGTCCTTTTACATAAATCAGTTTAAATTTAAAAACTGATGCTCAATTCCATTACTAGAAAACTGTTATTTGTCAACTTAGGTATGTGAATATACTTTGTCAGTTATAGGCTTTATGATACCTAAAAACAGATCAACTAATCATGAAATTTTAATGTCCAAACTGAGATGACAGTTCAAAGGCATACGGAGAACAGAAGAAAATGTAAACATTTTTTTGTATTTTTCTTGTTTATTATATTAAGATAATGATATTTTGGATCAACTGGATGAGGCAATATAATTTATAGTTGATTCATCTTTTACTTTTTCTAATGAGGCTATCAGAAAATTTTAAATCTCTTATGCCATCCACATTTTCTTCTATTGACAGCACTGGGGAAGGCACATGGCTCTTCAGAATCTGGCCCCATCTGTTTCCCCAGTGCTCTGGAGCTTTCTCCCTCTTTCCTCTTCTTCCCTGTCTCCATTACAGCCATCCTTAACCAGGAATTGCTTCCCAGCCATGCCGCGTACACCACTGTCTTTGTACCTCCATAGAATACCTTAGTGCCCTCTATGTGGGCCTCTGCCATGTACTTTCATGAGCTACTGTTATTCAGTGTACCACAATTTGGCTCAAGCTAAGAATCTTTTCTTGACCATGACCACCAACAGATCTGGAATGGTTGTTCTCTCACAGGCTCTCATAAAGTTTTACACTCAACTCGAGCCACCAATCTCTGCACGGTATTCTAATATTTTGAAGGTTGAATTGTAAGCCGGGCACTATGTATTACCCCTAACAAAATACTAGGCTATTTGATAAATAATGTAATTCAACATCAGATGGATAGATGGGTGGATAGATGGATGGATGCAAGGAAGGGACAGAGACAGATACTGTGCAGCTAGCACAGATGATCTGGTAACTGTGTGATCACAGTAACTGAGAAAATATTGGTGCTGTTTCCCAAATTTCCAGCCCCATCGAAAGAGAGAATAATGATGCTCTTTCTTATGGTAACAGCCAAAGGATAGTATGGAGACACCCACTCAAAGACAGTGGGTGAGATTCAGGGTGGAGCGACAGTGTCCTGGGAACAAGCCATAGCCATTCCTATACTTAGGAAACAGGAAGAATGACATTTCCCAAAAACAAAATACAAGGCCTCACATCTACCTTGTGAAGTACTTATTAACTTCCATTTTTTTAAGAAGAAAAACAATATAGTTACAGAATACACATACACACACACATCTATAAAGCTAGCAGACAACAATGTGAATATCAAAGTCATCCAATCTCTGTCTACTACAGTGTAGGAGCACAATGAGAAGTGGATTTTTTTTGGCGGCGGGGGGGGTGCCAGAGATAGAACTCCGGACCTTGCGCTTGCAAGGCAGGCACCGGAACCACTGAGCTAAATCCCCAGCCCAGGAGTGGAATCTTGAACAGTGACAAAAAAATTAGGAAGGAGTTTCAAGAAGGAAGGGTGGTTGGTGGATTCAAGTGGTTTAAAGAGGCTGAATGTAAGGTGATGTTGAAGGCAAAGGCAATTCCCCCACCCAACATCAAATAATCTTGATTCCTCTGCTTGATTCTCCCTTCTTGGTGAAAATAAGAGGTTCTCCACTTTCTGCTCCTTAGACCAGAACTTGCAGCCCCAATCCCTCCTCCAAAACCATCTTCTTCTCTACTGCCTCCCTTATTTCAGCCCATATAGAAATACACTCGCTGTACACTGACCCTACAGAGGCATTTCTGGGCTCTTTTTTTGCCCTTCTAGTTCCCATCTAGCAGCCTCTTTCCCCTGGCTTAGTTAAGTTTTCTTGAAAGGTGCTGTCTCCATGTTTGTTCCTCATACTTGCAGCTCTCAGCACTGGGCATCCCATTCCTTTGGATGGGACAGCAGTTCCTAAACGTGAAGTCAGTGAGAACCCAATCCTTAGCCCAGTCTATTCAGGAGAGCCAGGGCAGGAATCTGCAGGCTGTAATGAGAACACCCAGGCACAGAGATCCAGGTGGCACTCACTCACAGAAGCTCGGCTAATCCCATAGACCAGAGGGCCACTGTGATACCTGCCAGTAGAGGTCACTCTGAAGCTTCTCTTCCAGGCTCCTGGAGACCAAGTCCTCTGCTCCAAGACCTCTGTCCCCTTTTTCTTTCTGTTAAAGGCTTCACAATCTCTGTCTACCAATCCAGTGCTGGTATCAGTTCCTCTTTCTCTCTACAGTAGCGTCATCCAACACACTCAACTACTCCATACCAGCTCCCCAACAACTTCACTCCTTCACAGGTTATTTCCACCACTCAAATTCTGTCGGATACCCTGAAACCCAAATCTGAACACTTTTTCCTTAAACCACCTACTTTTCCTGACCTTGTGAAAGTCACTGTCACCTCATTTGACATTCAGCTAATCATCAAGACTTGGTAATTCTGGCCGGGGATTTAGCTCAGTGGTTCCGGGGATTTAGCTCAGTGGTTCCGGCGCCTGCCTTGCAAGCCCAAGGTCCAGAGTTCGATCCCTAGTACCAAAAAAAACCCCAAAAAACAAAAACTTGATAATTCTTAGTCTTGTCAGATGTACCCTCCTCGTCATCAACATTGTGACCATCCAGCCACCCTCAACTCCTTCAATACTCAAGGAACCTTCTACGATTTCCATAAACATTATTCAAAGCAAAAGCCTAAAAGAGAATCACATGTTCAAGCCCAGCCTGGGCAAGATCCTGTCTCAGAAAAAGGGAGGGAGATGGGGATGAGTTCAACAATCCCCAGCACACGCGTATGCACACACATAATAACAAAGTCAATCTGGTTAAGTCATGCTCTTCCTGACAAACTTCCCAAAGCGACCCTGTTCTCCAAAGACAGTCTGGACTCCTTTGCTTACAACCACAGGCCCGTGAGCCCTTGAGTTATTTCCCAGACTTCTCTTCTGCCACCCTCTCTTCACCAACCCAGCATTACTTCCAGTGAATTGCTGTTTTTCAGCTATCCCTTGCTTTTCCCTATCTCTGTGATACACTGTCCTCACCCCTCTTGGAGGTCCCCTTCCTCCTCCTTTGACCAAAAAACTTCTAGGTATGTTACCTTTACAAAGGAGATATTTCATCCTCAGTACCTGAGATGTACTTTATGTGGTCAAAGGTTCAGTACATTCTGATACAAAAATGACTACATGACTCTCCTTCCCTAGGGCTGCTTCCCCAAAGCCTGACTGCACTGGATATGGAGGAGCCACTTAACAGAGGTCTGGATGGAAGGATGCATGAGGCCATGAGCAATGGAAGGATGTTGCAGCTAGTCCTGAATCCAGTCTGGGACATGGCAACTGCTCAATAGACTGAGAACTCCTTCCCTCTCACAGAGTAAGGAGTGCTCAAAGAAAAAAAAGTTGTAAGATTCTGAGTTTAGAGAAAGGAATTTTAACAAAACACACTGTCATTACAAAAAAACAACTAAATCATCTGCTGCGATCCAATGAGGATATAGCAGAAGGCAACAGTCAAGTTCCAGGATGGTCAAGGTGGAAAATCAGAGGAATCTAAAACCACACACACCGGGACTCATGAGACAAGAGGGCTGAGTTGAGTCCATGACACAGAAATATGTGTTCAGCATGGTTCTGGAAGTAGCTCCAGATATACTCACAGGCTGAAAATTAGTAGTGTACTCAAGCAAAAATGAAGCAGTGGAGAAACAAGTAATAAGGGAGAGGGAGAAGCCAGAGAGAAGACTACTGAAATGGGCAGTTACAGGTGCTATGCTGGGTGTGCAGAGCCATAAATACAAGGGCGTCATAGCACCATCAATACAAGTGATGGGAAGGGGTAGAAAGAGATGTGGCTGTGATCAAATTCCTATTTGATTGAAGGTATCTCACTAAAACATACAAAGAAGAAAAACCAGTGAAGTTTAGACAAGTGTCTAAAGTCATCCAGCAAGTTAAAAGGAGAGGACCCAGCATCTAGCAGCACAAGGGCACATGGCAGGGGTTCAGGGGACACTGGGTGAGTAAATGGATGAAGAAGTATATGGTACTGGAACATTCCCTTGCCTAGTGGTCCTGTGTGAGCTGCCAGCACCAAATCTATCACAAAACTTCCTAAAAAATAATCACAGATTAACACTACTGGCCAAAGACACCCCACACTCTGCTTGTTTTGCTTTTTTCTTGAGACAATTTCTTCCTACAATGCCAGGCTGTCTTTAAACTCTGAGGTTCAAGTGATCCTCCTGCCTTCCATGTGCCACCATGCTTAGCCAGACTGCTTGCTTTACACCAAGGTTATAGCTCAACTCATTGTAACATGATAATGTAAGCAGGATGTTAAAGTAACTTAGAAATACAGTATTCAATTACAAGTATATTCAAATCTGCCAAGACCTGGTATACTGTAGTCAGTACATATCTGTTAAATGAATGAATAAATATCTATAGAATAAAGGGTGAGTATCTCTTATCCAAAATACTTAGGACAAAAAAGTGGTTCAGGTTTTTTTCCCCCAGATTTTAGAGTATCTGTACATACATAATAAGATATCTTAGGGGTGGGACCCAACTCTGAACATAAACTTCATTTATGTTTCGTATTCACCTATACACACAGCCTGAAGGTAGTTTTATTTTAGTGTGCCTGTGTTTTCACTGTGACCTGTCTATCCCCTGAAGCCAGGTTTGAAATTGTCCACGTGGGGCATCAGGTCCATATGCTCAACAAGTTTTAAATTTTGGAGTACTTTTTATTTTAGATTTTTGCATAGGAACGCTC